>NC_066847.1:1963793-2055189 GCF_001640805.2 Lates calcarifer
GAAACGACAACTGCTGATCTGTAATACAACATCTGAGGAGCCTGGCAGTCAGTGCTGAGACTGTGGACACGATGTCCCATATGACTGACTGGAGGGGGCTGTGTGTGTGTGTGTGTGTGTGTGTGTGTGTGTGTGTGTGTGTGGCTTGCCTCTGCAGTACTGTATTTGACACGCTTCAATGGGACGTGACATTACATTGTGCTTTGTGTTGACCAGAGCTGGACAGCAGGGACTGTATCTGTCCACATAAAGTACACAGTCATTATCCAGAAAAACACTGAAACACACACTCGGTATGGACTTGAACTGGTGTGTTAACACACTCTGAAATGGCTCTAACACACAGAGAAAACACCCACATACAGACGCACACGTGTTCATTAGTAAGTCAAGATTTATTTATGTAGAAAACAAAAGTTACAAAGTGCTTCACAGAAAAACTAATCAAGCTGAAATGAATCATTAACAGATAAAAAGGAGCGTCTTTATTCCCACAGATTTGAACACACACTGTACAACAGACCAAGACCCAGACACTCAGAGACACACACAAAACACACAATGAAACAGAGAGAATCAGAGGTCAGAAGAAAAGCACTGAGAGGAGGAAGGCAGTGGGGCTGATCCTTGAGTTCCTGTGCTGAAGCCAATGTTCTCAAACGTTAAACGCTGTCTAAACATAAGCAGTCGCACAAGAACTTTGCCTGAATCAACTCCAGACTGAAAAAGACTCAATTCTAGTTGAAATCAGGAACGATCCGATCCAAGAACACGTCATCCAGATGATGAACCTGACCAGACTTTGAATGGTAACTTTCAGCAGCAAAAAAATGCAGAGGCTTTGATTACCAGCCCAAGAAGAGAATATGGGATGAGGATGAAGGGATGAATAGCAGGAGCAGGGAAGAGAGGGAAAGAGGGAGAGAAATTACGATGGGAAAGCTCTGGGAACAGGTCAAGAGAGAGAACAGGGCAAAAGAGGACAGAGAGACAGAGAGAGAGAGAGAGAGAGAGAGAGAGAGTGGTGGGAAAAAGAATAAAAAAAGATGAGAGAGGAGGAGGAGGAGGATGAGAGGAAATGAGCGACCAGGGAGAGTCACATATGGAGACATTGCAAGAAGAAGGGAGGGATGTTAAGGGCAAAAAAAAACACAGAAGGACGAGTGCGAGACTTTGCACTTTGCTGCGAGGGAGCGAGAGCTGCGTTAAAGGTGGTGGGCAGAGAGATGAGAGATCGAGAGACAAAAGGAGAGAGGGAGGGAGAGAGGAGAGCGGCAGCAGCGTTTCATGGAGAGCTGGAAACAGAGGGCGGGCGGACAGGCGGGTGGGCGAGCGAGCGAGCCAGAGGGGAAGGATGGGAGGGAGGCGGAGGGGAGAGCAGGGGAGGGGGGGGGGCGGAGCTTGTCAGCAGCCGCAGCCAGTCAGAGGCCAGCGTGCTGCTCTGCAGGGTGAATCTTACCCTGGCAACACAATAGAGCAGGAGAGAGAGAGAGAGTTGGAGGGAGAGAGACGGCGGACAGGTGAACAGATGGCTGACTGACTGAGAGACAAGCTGATCAGTGGACGACAGAGGGTGTGTGTGTGTGTGTGTGTGTGTGTGTGTGTGTGTGTGTGTGTGTGTGTGTCTGTAATGTTACACAAAATGTTCACTGTGAGAGCGAGAGAGCACAGAAACAAAGAGAAACTGAGAGAGAGAGGGAAAGGGAAAGATGCCCATGTTTGCACTGTAAAATAACAACACATCAGTTGTGTTGACACGAGAGAGAGAGAGAGAGAGAGAGAGAGAGAGAGAGAGACACTGGTGATGTCCAAAGATATGAAGTGTTTGTGTGTAAAAGAGAGTGGGGGACAGTGGAAAAGGACAGTGATGTAGCGTGAGGACATTTTGTCTCCTCACCCCCTTCCAGCGTCCCCAATTATCAGTCTTAACACTTCCTGTTTCAGCTGCTCGCTCAGTGGCGATCTGTCTGATCATGTGACTGCTCATGTTTCTTACCCCAGATCTGTGCAGTTTCTTTGGGGAGTATAATGTCATCCTGATCAGAACTATGGAAGTAGGAGCTCAGCTGTAATAGAGGAACTGCTGTGAGTCAGGTTTGGGTTTGGGTTCTGGTCTGGGTCGGGGGTTAGGCCTGCAGCTGTGTGTAATCATTGAGGTTAGGAAATGCCAGTGTCAGAATTATGTCACTGACGGTCCTCGCAAGTATACCAGTATAAATGTGTGTGTAGTGTGTGTCCATGTGAACGTTGCACCAACATCGCTGTAGTGTCACCACAGTTGTGTTTGCAGGCTCTTTATCTCTTTGTGTCCTGACAGTCCACGCCTCGATCACGTCCTCCACGCAGCCCTCTGTCACATGCCCTCATTGTCATGTTGAAAGTTGTTTTATTTTTCCTGTGGTTCTTTGTTCCCTCGATTTTTAGGTCAGAGCACACGACTGCCACCGCAGAGTGTGTTTTCCGTGAACTGTGGGCAACAAAGCGCGCGTGTTAAATTTGCATTAAGCTGCAGATCAGAGCGCTGACTTGTTCTGGTGAGACTGAACGGCTGAATCAGGCAACTGTCTCCATGTTGGAACAAATCTGTCTAATAACCCGTTTCTGTGGATAGATAAAACGCCGCTTTGACACCATGATAATAGTAATGGCTTCAAGTTTTAATGAGATTCATATCAAAGGGTGCTATTGTTATTAAGACTGAAAGTCTCTTTACCCTGACGTCCAAATGGCATCATTACCCTCTTGCCCTCACCTGTTTTGAGGATTTAAAGCTAATTCATCCAAAATGAAAGCAGCTCTGTCTCTGCCTCCTCGGGGTTTAGTCGGGAGCTCTTGCAGGTATGAGTTCCCGCCGGCTCCACTTCTGAGGCTGAGTTGCATGCGGTTGAATCATCCTCACTTAGCAGTGATTGTGCGCAGTGGGAGTCGTGGAACATGTGCTTCTGTTTTAATCAGACCACCACTACACTGCAGTCACACTTGACACAGCAAGTGGTTGTTAATTACAGAAAATATAGGCTGTGTGAAATACTGAGTACGAGCTCAGAGTATTTTGTTACTTATGGATAATCTATGACGTGAAGCGTCCAGAGTTTTGACTATGAATCATGTTTAAGATTGGAGCCAGTGGTTGGACAGAGTAGCAGGAGAAAGCCCTGAACACAACAGAGATGTATTTGTAGTAAATGGACTGAAACATATAAAATCACTTGTTGAAGTTACAGTTGTTTCCAATACAAATCAACTCGTTTCAAGTGTTTTCCAACAGTCAAGTTCATTTTTCTTGATTCAAATGCAAGTGATGAAGGAGTCTGTTGTAATGTCCTACTGCACTGGAACTTAATGACCAACAGGAATGACTTGATACGATGGAGATTTTTTGCAGTGTGCTACAGTCTGTTTCTGTTTGCTGATAGATTTCAAGGCAAAGGATTTTCTTCTTTTGGCACCACTCGGGGCTAAAGCTTGTCTTTGGTCCACAGAAAGCTGGCCGGCTTCAGTTTAAGATCCATTTTGCTGTGAGGATCTATCTGCTTGGCTGTGTGGTCGAGGGCCCACCAGGCAAAGCTACTTAACAGCAAATCTTGTTTAGCAGAATCCTCTCAAAATAAGAACCTCTATCTGTATCGCTCCGTCTCCTCGGCCGCCCTCTTTTCTCTTCTCGCCCTTTCCAAATCGTGCTAACACTGACACAACATGACTGCCATTAGCCGCAGCGCTAACACCGCCGCGTGCTTCTTAACTCACCCTTTACCCTTTTGCTTCACTCAACCACTTCCCTCAGTGCAAAGCTTCACACCAATTACCGACACTGTTGATTAGCCGACGTGTGCAGAGGTGTGATGCCTCCGTGTGTCTTCTGACATGCAGCTCAGGTTTATACATAGTTTCTCGCTCTGAGAAAGAGCTTCGGGCAGCTACAGCAGGTCCTGTGCACTTGGTAAAGACGGGGGTGCTTGTTTTCTCAGACCACATCCTTTGGTTTTAAAGCTTTCTCCATTTGGAAGCCAGAGTCTGTAGTTTCTTCACCCTTTTAATCCGTGACCTCGTGAGAGCAGCTGCTGGGTGAGCAAGTGCAGATTCAGTGGTAATAACTTGCTTTGACATGAGTGGTTGATGGTTGATGAACACTGACCTCACTAATCGATCAGGACTGAGTGTGTTTTAGAGAAAAGAACCTTCATGTTTGTCCTGGCCAGGGTCAGACTCCTCCATCTGACGCTGTAGGAGTCAGCACATACGGTGGAATCAAGATGGTCATTTGTGTTGGCGTCACAAAGTGTGTCTAAGAATCAAAGTGCTGATCTCAAAATGTGCATGAAAAATGAAATGTAAATGTGCCTCCTCCCTCTCCTCTACCCCTCTCTGACCGCTTCAGACGTTGCGAAAGAAAGGCTTTAACGGCTGCAACAGCCCCGAGCCCGACGGCGACGACTCCATCGACCAAAGCCCGCTAAACGACGACAAGTACCGCAAGACCGAGGACCTGGACAGCCTCTTCAAACGCTACGGCGTGAGTACCGTCACACTTTTGTCACCTTATCTAACCTACCCTTTCTCTTCTTCTTCTTCTCTTCTCTATCTACCTTTCTCTCTCTCTGTCTGCCCTCTCCCTCTTCTTTTGTTTGGGGAACGAAGGCTCTGAACAAGAAAGAGCACCGGGACTCTGAGAGCCCAGACCCCGAGGAGCCCTTCTCCCTCACCCCCCGCACTGAGGAGAAATACAAAAAAATTGACGAGGAGTTTGATAAAATGATGCAGAACTATAGGCTGTCAGTGAGTACCCCCTCTGTGTAACACTGCCCCCTCCTCATGTTGGTACCCTGCTGCTGCCGCTGACCAGACAACCGGAGGTTTTCCGGCTGCGGATGGCGGCCTGACTACTCACAGAGCACTCGCCTTCACTCCTCCTCACCCCTTTACCTCCCCCACTTCACCTTTTACCATCAGCACCTCCCCCCACCTGCCAAATCACAACCCACAATCCCCTCTGACGGTGTGTGACTGAGCAAGAAAGGTAGGGCAGAGTGGCCGAGCTGACTGACTTAGAGGCGTCGACGCCCAGGAGTCCAAAACCCAAAGATACACATGGTTTCGTTTGAGAAGCTTCAGGTATCAAAATCTTTGTCAGGTCATCAACAAGTTATTATTCCTGTTTTTATCTCATCTGTCTCATCAGTTACACAAATATGTAGAAGATGTCAGTTTTCTGCTGCTCTGCAGATGTGAACTCGTCGTCAGAAAAAGCAGTGGAAGACCAAATAGGTCACACTTTACTGTGATTATTCATGTGAAGTTACAGTCATCACAGTGTGGAGCATCCTCAGGAGTAGTATGGCTTTAATACACTGTTTCTGATGCATCTGCAAGTTCAGTAATGTACAAGAATAAACAACAGAGCAGGAGAAGTGCTAACTAGGTCCCTAGTTTTCATAAAAGTTGGCATAGCAACTGATATTGCAAAGGGAAATGATGCTTTATGGTAATAATCAACACATTTTCAGCATGCCTTTGAGCGCTCGGATTGCTCGGCTGAAAGAACCAATTGTGTAATACTTAGCAACACTAAAGAAACGAGTGTGCAATTGAGGACAAGCTGCGAGTGTGTCCCTGACATTCAGCAGGTAACACAGAGAGAGGCAGGGTGCAGCTGCTAACCGGCCGTCGTTTACAGCATTACTCAGGTCAGTGTAGTCCCGGCGTAGTCCTGCTCCTCTGCCTGGATCTGCTCCTGACATTATCCAGGTTCTGCCTCCTGACTGGCGCTCGGCCAAACCCCTTTTACCGCTCCGCTCCTGTGCCAATTTCTCTGTGATTCATTTTTTTCCTCCGTGCTCGATAATGCCATTAATGTCAGTTTAATGAGTAGCACTCAATTTACAGCCCCTCTTCCAGTCTGCCAGCGCCTCCAGTTGGTCACTGGGGATGGGACGGTCACGCTGAGCCGCTGCAGGAGAGCGGTCGGCCCTGATATCTTTAATGTGGTTAGTTAGTTTCACCAATAGCTGCTTTGCCACTGAACACTGTCACTATGTAGAACTTCCACACACTGCTGGTGCTAGAAGAATATATATATATATTAAATAACTGGTGGCAGAAAACTAGAAACAATCAAATGCTTCTAAATATAAAACTACAACAGGTGGTAAAAGTAACTGTTTTGCCACTGACTTGCTAACATCTCAGATACACTGGAGGAGGCCTAACAGAGAAAACGAGCCGTCTCTTAATTTAATCAGCTCAGTGAATTTCTTGACCCGGCCTGCGTCAGCCTCTCTGTGCTGTGTGAGCGCTGAGCTGAAATGGCCCTTCAAAGCTTCCCTCAGAAAAGGAAGCGGCGGCAGAGGAAGAATAGAGTTCAATCTGCCTCCCCTGGAGAGCTGCGGCTCTTGGCGCTCGTCGATTGGATGCTAGCCGAACGCCACTAGCGGGTATAGCGTCCCCACCCCCATCACCGCGCTGCCCCTCAGTCTCTCAGCCAGTCTGCCTGCCTGGTTTGCCCAGCACACCTTTCACAGGGCACCAGCAAACGGAAGCATACAGCACCACCCACCACTCCTCCCCACAGCATCATAATCCCCAGCATGACAGCTAGGGGCCGGGATATACAAGCTTAATCCCACTTGTACTAAAATACCTCCTGAGGTAGGGAGAGAGTGGCGAGGGAGGACGGGCAGGACACTTGACTAGACGAGCCCCAAGCGAACGGATCTGTTCCTGTTACACTGGCACTGTGGTAGGCGAGGAAACCAGAGGGTCTCTGGTTTGATCCTGTTCTGGCTCTGAGATTTCAGTTTGGGAAATTGAATAAGAAATAGGTTTCCTCCTTTAACAGCGACCTCCTCTGTGCCCTTGAGCAAAGAGCCGAACGTCTTGAATGTCTCCCGTAGAGGCGCAGAATGAATGTGAAAAATAAAACAAGGTGTTACTAAAAATGCTGCTTGAGCTGCACAGTTAATTTCATCTAATTTAGTGTCGGATTTTTTTGGCTTTCATAATTAATAATCAATAAATTCTTGCATTTTGTTCGCAGTACTGAAGCATTTTAATTTCACTCCAAATACCACAGATCACAGATAATGAATCATCTCGAATGTGAGACGTTAAAGTTAAATCTTCAGGTCAGATTTAATACAGGAAATAAAATATATACACAAGATAATAATAATAATAAAGATAAAATACAACATAAAGTATGTAATAGACACACAGAGTAACTGGATGAATAAAATCAGCTCAGTCGAGTGTTATACTCACAACCATTTGCCTTAATAGACTCTTTGTATTAAAGGAGAATCATATAGGAATATGTTTTCATCAGTAAACATTAATGACCTCGGCTGTGATATGATCATTTGCGGAGCTGCTTCTCACAGGCATTGTATTTATGTGCTGGGTGACCCCTCGGCCCTGCACTGAGCTGAAAACAGGTTTTGTAATTTCACACCGTGAAAGCGTCTGAAATATAAACATTCCTGTTAATAATGAGTGTTTGGAGCTGCAGATAAAACAGACTCACACCTTTCAGAGAAGACGACCAGCCAGCTCTTCACTCTTTATTCAGATATAAGGGAAGTTGGGGGGGGTAAAGGAGGGAAAGCAACAACTAAAAACAGATTTACTGGTCAACTGCTGCAGCGTCTAAAGGTCACCCAAACACTCCTCTGAAGGAGCCTCTGTGCTCAGCTCCACAGCTGCTAACAAATAGGATGCGACAATCCTAAAGTTGAAAAAGGAAAATAGAAAAAACTTTCAAAGGCTTCCAGGACAAGAGGGGAGGGAGAGAGAAACTGGGCCATGAGTTTAATTCATTCTGATTTACCCTTGCATCCAGGAAACACAACCTTGTTGAGTGAGCTCCTCTGAGGGAAAATGGGTTAGCTTTCTCTCCCCTCTTCTCACAGAAGAGGCCTCCAGCTTCCTCACACGAGTCTCCACTAAAGCTCCTAGTCAATTATTTACCTAACAGGTTGGAGGTGTTTCTCTCCTATGGTTCTCTTCCTCTGTGTTAAACCAGCAGGATGACGGGCAGAGCCCAATTAACCCTCCTGTCTGCTATTAGGAGCGCTGGAGTTAAATGGTGTTGGAGTGGGTAGATGTAAATTCACGTGTAATTTGCCAAAGACACGGATTAATGCTCAGCGGAGCACAGTGCAGAGCAGGGCGAGGACAAATTTAAAATTCATATTTAGACAAGAAGTGAAGAGGTTTTGTAGTTATGTCACCAATCTCCTAGCAACCAGCAGCTAGCACCATCATGGAGGTCTCCTGTGGAGAAGTGGCTGAGAACAAATTATGACTAAATATATTACAAATAACCAACAAGGAGAGAGAGATACCTGGAGAGGAGTGTTGCAGTAGATTTGGTCAAATAAATATAGATAACTGTTAAAATAGCTAAAAAAAAGCTATAAATATCTTTATTGTTTTGTCAAATGTATTCTTCTAAAAATGTTCAAAAAGAAAAAGAAGAGAAAAGATAATCTGCCAGATAAAAATCTAAAATGTTCCTGTCAGTTTTGGATATGATGAGCAGGACAGACTCATCTAAACAAGACGTGACAGGTCTGATTCTCTTAGAAGAGCTAAATATCTAAACAGTGAAATGTGTTCGGCTGCAGAAAACCCTCTCCCCCTCCACGCAGCTCTGTGAGGATAAATCCTTTCCAGTGCTGTATGCTCCGTGTTTACACACCTCCATCCCCTTTGCACTAACCCCTCATCCCCTCATCCACCCCTCCATTTATCCATCCCTTCCTTCTACCCTCTGCTTGGCCAGTGTGCAGTGGTGCAGTGCTGTTAGCTGCTATCTTCACCTGCCCTGGTCACCACTTACAGCTCAGTCTGTCCTTCACAAACACACTCTTTACGCTGTGATGGGTGAATTTAAAATCGGACCGTTGGAAGAGTCAGAGGCTTTCTGTGGTTAGACAAACCAAGCAATAAAATATCAGAATTCATTTTCTAATCATTTCCCTGTAAATCCCAAGAGTCATCTCGATGTAACTGTGCAACTTTTTTAGGAACTAAAAGTTAAACATGAAACCCAGCGAACGCCTGTGCAGCCTAGAGTTTTAGTGTCACAACAAAGTGTAAAAAAGAGAAATTTGTCCACTTGCACTCAATTGAATTTGACATATATGGAGAATAAAGTGTCCAATAATGAATTAATAATATATGAATATTTAGCTTTGAGCTTTTCTTTCAAAAAAATCCCATTTTAATTATAATTAGACCCAAAACACACAGTTCTTTCCACACAATAATTAGGAAATGAGTCAGACTTGATAATAAAGGTTTGTATGAGAGCATACGTCTCCTTCAGCTTTAGTCGGACCCATATCTTACTCATTTTTCCACATTTTTATTCTCTTTTCCTTCCTTATCCCCTCAAAAAAAAAAAAAGCATTGCAGAAGGAAAAAGAGGCAGAGATCAAGGGCAGGAAGGTGCCCTCGTCCTCCTCTGTGTTAAACTGGGTCCCAGGCAGTTTGAGTACAGTACAGAACAGCACTGGCCCATATTCTATTAATAGAAGTCCTTCTTTCAGATTGAGTTGGAACAGGGTGAAATGGGTCAGATGGCTGGACAACCCGAGGTCCTTGCCCTTGATTTTTTTCAGGACCCTGGGCTGTCTGGAAATCCACTTTCATAGGTCAACTCAGGTAACAAGGTCGGCCATTCCTACATTTAAAAAGACTCTGAAGAGAGAGGTAGTGAGCTACATCCTCAGAAATCTCAGCTATGTTCGATGAGGTGTTAGATGAGGGGTTAAAGTGGCAGAAGCTGGTTTTATGAAGCGAGCTCCTGCAGTAGAATTTAACATGGAGGGTGATCTCGCTCACAGCAGGATGTTTCCGAACGTTCCCGGTGATGAGCACATGTCAGTGGGGGAGGTGGGATGTAGCTGGAATGTGACATGCACGCCATGAAATGTCACCAATAACCCGATGCAATAACCCGCTGCTGCTGCTGCTGCGACGAGTTTTAACCTGGCATGAGACGTGAAAGGCGACACAGCTTTTTGGCCTTTCCACCAAGTCACCTCGCATGCTAAAACCGAGCGTCTGTGTGAGTGTGTGTGAGAAAGATTTGACGTGTGTGTTCAGTTATTTGAAGAGTTAATTTCCAAAACCATCTATTCCCATTACCTCAAACGACCTGTTTCCAGTGTTTCTGCTGCTTCTATGCCACTGAATGCAGATTGCAAACACCTGGTGCTTTCAGATTGATTTCCTGAGGTGACAAATTGTTCATTGTGATTCATCACTGATCTCAAGTCATTCAGGTTCAGTTTTAATGACGTGAACTGAAACCCATCACTGGCTTGAACGTTGGAAATCAATTAGAAAACCTATGATTAGCATGGATGTGTCTTTTCAGTTCAGTATCTAGTCTGCAGGATCCAGTTTGGACAGTTTCTGTAGATCTGCTAAACTCCTGATCAGGTCTTATTTTATCTGTCTGAGTCCTTAAACCAGGTATTTTTGAACCATGTTTTTGGGTGTAAAAGATTGATAGGGATAAAAATCTTTAGTCCGTCCACTGAAGAGCTCAGACTGTAAAAGTACGATCCTTTTTGTTCAACCAGAAACATCACTATATATCACTACCAGACTCCATTGACAAAAACAGGAATTTTACAGTTAGTGTGTTTGTGTTACTGTGTGGTGCTTTTACTTAAAGAATCTGAATGCTTCTTCCACAACTGAAGGTCACACAAACCAACAGACTGAGGAAGTGAAATTTCTGAAAACAAGTAGATTTTTGTCAGACACAGGTTGAAATATTCAAAGCACCAGCACATTTTGTCTCCGGGGTTTTCAGTTCTAAAATATGGACGAATGATTCTATTCACCTTTATTGTCCTTGGTCAATAGGACATATAATATACACATTTTAATGCTAAAAATTCTCCATCTTGTCATTTTTGACTCACTGAGGTGGGAAAATCTCTAACTGTAGTTTTCAACAGAAATGAATTTTTCAGGTGTTTTCTTGAGGTTCGTGTATTTTGAAATGATAAGGCAGATTGCTGTGCCAGAATCAAGAAAAATGAATTCATTTCAGAAAATTCATAAATCACTTAAATTCATTTGTGTTGGAAACAGGTTAAGGTGGTATTTTTTCACTTTTTATAAAATGACAGTTTATACAGTTAAACCTGGTTTTGGAAAAACTCTTCTCGTTGTGATTGGTCGGTTGTGACTGTGTGTTATTTCACCTGCAGGCTTCTTTGCACTGCTGCTGATCACTAACTGATCACCTGTCTATTACTGTGTGTGTGTGTGTCTGTAAATGTTCACACCACACTCTCTAAGCCCCCCCCCTCTTCCTGTCTCTCCACCAGTCTACAGTCCCACAGCCCACCTTCTCCATGCCAGTCACCGTGCCAGTATCCAATCAGAACGCGGCGGCGGCGGCAGCCCTCCAGTTCAGTAACAACCCCGGTGGCGCCCTGGTCACCACCACCTCCTTCGTCACCTCCACCCTCACAGACCCCCGCCTCCTGTCACCACAGCAACCGGCTCTGCAGAGGAACACCGTGTCGCCAGGGTTACCACAGCGACCAGCCAGCGCAGGTAACAGACTGCTTTGGTTAAAACTGTGTTTCTCTGCAGGTGTGTGGATCAATAATCTGTGGCACAAATATCCAGTTCCAGTGCTCTCAGGTGCTGATTGATCGGTTGGCTATAGCTTCGCCATTTGTCGCCGTAAACACCATGTGATTCAGTTCTCCACTTGTAAAAACCTCTAACAGCAGTTTGAAGAAAAGAGCTCCACTCACAAAAACTTCTTCAAAAGAAACCCCAAGAGAAAAGACTGTGTGCCGCCCACACTGTCTGATTGACAGGTGCTGTCTCGCAGTGCGGAAACAACAAAGCAGACAGTGTTCAAAAAAGAAAGAAACCCAGATTCCTGTTTAAATTGAAGTTTTAAAGGAGAGCTTCCTGTTTTTAAAACAATAGCCACATGTCCACAGGCACATCAAACGCACCGTCGGTCACTTTAATTGCACCTCCAGTCCACACAGGCTGCAGAGATCGATGGAAGACTTTGTCACCCATCACTTAAATTGCCTTAGAAAGGATCTCTTTGCAGTCAGTTTGGCAGAAGGAACAATCACAGTGAGCAGCAACACTTTCAGGGCACGCAGGGGAAGGTGAGTATTATATTAAGACAGATTTCTAAGAAACGTGAACACATCCTCCCAAGGTAGACAGAATAATGTGAACAGGCAGGGCTGAGCAAGGCCAGCATTTTAACACTGAGATTACATAAACATCATCTACCAAATTAGATCAAAGAAACTGATTATATATCTTCTCCACATTATTGATGTGTATCACACATCATCAGATAATGCATAAACACTGGAGAAGGACGTGTCTGCAAACTCCAGCTCTTTTCCTCTTGTTGTTTGTTCATCTCATGAGCTGATTGTGGATGTTTGCAGTTTGCAGGCCGGCCTTTGGACGATCTTCCCTACATGTTTAAGTGCTGATTGCTAAATGTCCCTCATAGCAGAAATAATTTGAGCTACCTTTATGGCCATGGTTGTCATGGTGATGTGGTTAGCCTACTTGAAGACTTGTTCCAGGTGGTATTTTTCTGCCCTCTCTGCATGTCGAAGCACAGTTTATGTAACGTCTGGGTTTTATAAAGAATTTTTCTGAGTTGACAAGCAGCAAAGTGACCGTAGAAGTGAGTGTGAGTGTGTGTATTGACGTTCTGTCCGCCCTGCGTGCTCGGTTACCTGTCAGTCCTGTTTGCTCAAATAAGTGCACACTGCCTTATAATGACAGAAATCCATCATTTCTTTGACTGAGCCTGGTGCACTCCTGTGTGCGCCTGCTGCCTCTGTGTGGCAAACCAATCCTTCACCCTCTGACTAAAAGGATTTGTGCCCCATTTTTGCGTCTCAGACAAGGTTACTTATCAAGCTTTGTTCCGACCAGTATAATCTCATTGTAAGTCAGAATTAGGTGATGTAACGCGCAACAAATGCATTACAGCATCTTTCATAACATGCCGTTCTCCGAGGCAAGAGGGTTTCACATAGCAGTAATGGACGCCTCCCTCCCTCCTCCCCCCTCCTCATAACCTCAGCAGTGCAAATACTCTGCTGTAGCCTGCTATGCATCCCACATTACCAGAGATGTATTGGGTTCATCATGCTTGCTTATTGGTGTTTTTCCATGCGTCAGTCCAGCCAGATATTTTTCAGTCACCCCTAATGACCCTGAGTTTCTCAAGAGCGTTTGAGCCAAAAACCCAATCTCCACCACGAGAGGGAAAAGAGGTGTCAGCAGATAAAAATGCTGCCTGCCATTTGGGGAAAAGTGAGAATAATGTGTGAATAAAGACGATAATGTATAGACGCATTGTAGTGTGCTGTTAAGAGACATTTTAAAGCAGTAGTGATGAGTTGTTTCAGGGCAGCAAAACAAGCTGCAAACACAGCACTGTATTATTACATTAGGTAAACCCATGTACACATCAGGCAGACAAACCAAAACAGTGAGCTGAAAGATGCTAAAACATGTAGCAGGGTTAGCTCAAAAGCTAATTTACACCCTAAATGTGTCTCTACCAATGAGTCCCAGATCAGGTCAGCTGTAGGCTGCTTCATTCATGCTCAGTGCCACTGCAGCATCAGCTACCAGCTGAGTAAACCCTGCTGACGCCCAGCGTCCACACTCCTCCTGATGTGACTGAAGCCTAGCTAGCTTTAACTCTGCACCGTCATGTGTTTGTGGGGGAGGGGGACTGTCGGTTTTGACTCTTACTTCCAGTAAAGATTGTGCATTTTAAACTATCTCAGTATGAACCTCAGGTTAATCTTTTGTTTCACTATTTTAAAAAGACTGTGATGATTTTTTTTTCCCTCCAAATATGAGACAAGGTACCATTGAAAAGTGGTGAAACCGGCACTTAGAAATTATCTGGTAATGTAGAATTGAAACCAATTATGGTCCTTCATAGAGTGAAGTGAGTTTCGATAGCAGTGGCACTTTTTTAATGACATACTTGATTTAATGATATTTCTTTCAGAATGGAATACGCAGCGTTTTAGATGAATGCTGTTCAGATGAGCGCTTTGATAGGACGTTATTTTAGTGCTGTTATATTTACTGGTCGTGCTGTGTTTTCCTGTTGCAGGTGCTCTGTTAGGAGGAGATCTGGGGAATTCAAACGGAGCGTGCCCGAGTCCAGTCCGTAAGTAAATCTTTTCCTTCCTCACGCTTCACATTATTGAGAAGAAATGACTGCGCTGAGATGAACATAGAAACGCTCACACGCTACTTTAGCTCACCCACCCTGCTCCTCTTCCCTTTCTGTATTTTCACTGGACTCTTAAAAGGAAATGATTTTTGAGTCTGACTTACAGACAGAGGGATGCAGAATATTTTCTGTGTGGCAACAGGCTCAGTCTCACGTCCACAACTCACACACAGACTCGCACACAAGCACGAAAACACCTGTTGACGGACGACAGCTGATGGTCACAGTACAAGCTGCTTGTAAACAGTCCAAAGAACAGAATGGGTTTCAGGTTGTGAGAGAGAAACAGGAGGAGAGTGCAGGAGAAGAGGAACAGAAACTGAACAGAAAAACTCAGCTGGTTTTTGTGTTGTTTTGAAACTAGAACTAAGTTGAACACGTTAAAATTCATCAATATTACAGACCCAGGCTGTTTTCTTCCAGCTGTTATGTGACAAATGCTTCTGAAATCGAGCTCAACATTTTGTTCCTGGCACCAGTTTTGTCAGCTCCTTGAAATTCAGTTCTGGACTGATTGATGTTTTTGCCTCTCAAATTGAATGTCAAGTTGACTTCACTCTTGATTCACAACAACGTCAGACTGTTTGCTCACATTTGCTGTTTTCTGTTTGAAGGAGAAAGGTATTTAGTTATTTTTGCCTGAACCAATCAGCAGCAAGTGACATATCTGTGATTTTAAGCCAACGTGAGTGCAGCAGTGACTCGGAGCAGATCATTTCAAACGTTAAAAAATGTCCATAGAGAGAAAAAAAGGAAGAAATCCAAGTTAAAAAGCTCATTTATGAAGAAGTTAGCTCTGAAAACCTCAGCTAATCTGCTTCATTAGGACTGTGTGGGCGTAGTTTGATTAGATTTGATTGACGGTGACCAAACAGCCCACAAACTGTCTTCAGAAAAAAAAAGAAAAACAAAAATTTCTTGAGAATTGATCAAAACTGTTAAAACCCTGGCAGAAGAATGTAGGATCCTGTTACTGATTGGAAGAAGTTTGTTCACTTTTTTCACAGTGATTTTGTGAATTTGAATAGTGTAATCATAAACACCGGCGTTTGATTGGTTGATTCTTTGTTCGTTCGGGGGCTGATTCAGACGTCTGGAGCTGGGAACCAGCTGATTCAGTCTGAGCACCAGGAGCCAAGTGTCTGTCAGAAACGTCTCATTTTTGCTGTAACACTGATCCGTAACTTTAAAACCTCTGTATCCTGACACGCAGTCAGTTCACTGCTCCTCCCCCCACCTCCTCTCTCTCTCTGCACCCCCTCCCTCCCCCTTTCATCCTGTCTCTCTCAGCTGTTCCCCCTCGTCTCCTCTCTGGAATAATCTAGCGCCCCACCCCATTCACCACCTCCACCTCCCCGCCCCCAACCCCCACATCCAACTGTCCCTTGTCTTGGCACAGGGCTCTCCTCAGAGGTGACTTTGACACTGGCCAGAGCTCTCCCCTTAAATCCCATTAGCCAGGACAGATAGTGCCAGCCTGCCTGTGGTAATAGATCTGGTGGGAAGGTGTGTTTTTCCTTCTATATTCACTTGATAAACGTATTGTCTCAGGGTGAGGTGGGCCAAAACAAATCAATACATTTATATTAACTTCCCTGTACTGTATCAGAGGAATACTCCAAAGCCAAGTTTCAATATTGATATTAGTTTTTCAGAGATGTTAATGCAAGAGTGTGTGCTCTCTACGAAACGCCGCTGCCCTCGATCAGTGCACGTTTGTGTGGAAATTAGTCAGAAAGAGGAAGTAAAACACTGTAACATCACGAGATCAAATCACTACTTTCTGAACATGACATCACCTCATGAGCTCAGTATTAAGTAGAAATCGAGGAATGAATATGAAGATTGCTCCTCGGCAGTGTTGATTTTGCAGCTCATGGAGGAGTCGACAATCTGTGAGAAACGTCCAGCTCGGTCTCTGATTGGGAAAAAGTCCAACTCGCTGTAATGATGTGATTCTTAATTGCTCTGGTTTAGTTTTTGCATGTTTTGCTGTTTGGAACATTCAGAAAGTCAGAACCTTATCATCGATGTTACACTTGAACTGGAGCAGACACATTACCACAGCTGCTGTCAGGTTGTCGGTGCTTCTGTCAGAGTGCAGTAATGTTCTGATGAATTCATTCAAACTCAGTAGCTGTGGTGAACTCTGAGTTTTCATATGCATGGACGTTTTTAACTCCTGTATGGGATCAGGACGGACAGCAGGACAGAAACCAACTCATCAATCAATCAGAGTTTTTGAAACAGTATTCCAGAGATTTCATGTGACTTATTCCATCTTACTACAGAATAATCGGATTCATTTTAATTGGTGATTTTTTGGAAAGTTACAGTATAAAGTAGCTCCCCCTAGTGGATGAAGAAACTTTTTGATCACGCGTTACTCGACTGTGTTAAAGAGGATCTGAGCAGATGAAGGATGTTTTGAATCCTTATTCAAACAGTAAAGTGTCTTGTAACAGTGGACGTTGAGTCATTGGGTGGTATGGACCTGTGTGTGTCTGTTGGTACTATCAGAGGCCCTGCAGCTCGCTGTAACAGAGTCACGACTCCTTCGTGTGTCGAAACATAAAACCTCCTCATCCTAAAGCACAGCTCAGGTGACCTGATCCGGCCGCTGCCTGCTTCACTCTCTTTGTCCTTTATCCCTTATCTCTCTCTCTCTCTCTCTGCCTCCTCCGCTCTCATTTTCTCACTTCCTTCTCGGCTCGTCTTCTCTTTCTCTTCTCCCATCTCTCTCTTTTTTTGCTCCCTTTCTTCCTCTCCTCAGCTCCATTTCCTATCCACATTCCCTCTCTTCTTCCTCTCCTCTGTCCATCTCTTTCACTTCCATTCATTTTCAGCCCTTCCCTCCTCTCTTCTCCTTTCCTCTGCTGCCCTCCTCCTCTCCTCCCCTCTCTTTCTCCCTGTCCTCCTCCTCCTCTCTCGGATCTGTCGTTCTCAGCTGTTGTCCAGGGACTCGGGGCTCCGGGAATGTCACCATTGACGTCACCCGGCATTCCACACATTCCCACGCCCACCCTCGCGTAATAGGAGACATCACACACACACTCACACACTCACACACTGTAGGTACTCACACATACACACTCACACACACAGGAGCACATGTAAAGACCACAAAAAAATACATACAAACAGTCAACGTATATAAATATCAACATGTTTCTGAGACTCACTCACACTCTCAGAATAGGAGCATATTCATGTCAACACACACAACCTCACACACACTCACACACACTATACACCACAAAATACAGGCTCTAACTTTATTATTACATTTTAACAGAGTCAGAATCAGAACAAACGGACGTTAACTCTCCTAAAGCTTTAAATGGTTTTACTTTTAACAGGTTTCTGTGCAAAATATAAATACTACAGCCTCTTGACTCGTGGAGTAACCTGCTCCAAACACATGAAAGTATTTAGGTTTATGTTTTAGACTTCGGTCAGTTCATCCAGATTTTAAAAAACATATCTGGATAAGTTGTCTCAGGTTTCCCAGGTTTCAGCCTCCGGGTCAGTACAGTAGAGGTGAGTGGGATTTTCTTTGTTGCGTTCGGAGCACTGAAGAATTATGTTTAAAATGTGAACATCAACATTTCCCTCCAGAGACAGTGTCTTGGTTTCACTCTTTAATCCACAGACTTCACTGTCAGCAGTTTTTACAGCGAGGTCTGTGGATTATCTGGACGAATCGAGACACTGTTACAGGACAGATACTTCCACTAAAATCAAAACATCATTCATCTCCATTGTACTGAGTGGAAGCCTCTCTCTCCACAGCTCAGCAAACAAAACTCAAACTGCCTCCATCACTAGAGACCGTTAGATTTGTGTGAGAGAGTGTGTTTTTTGTAATTTAGGTGAACTAGTCCTTTAAGCAGGTGAGCTGTGTGCGTCACCTGAGGCCTCCAAGTTCACTGTGGTAAGGATGAGGCTGAGCTGGAGTTAATATCGTGTTCCCTGCTGCATTTTGTCACATTTCTGTGTCCCAATGTATTTTTCCAAAATTTATTGTTGCACCCTGAACACTTAGTTTCAAACAAGAATGCATCTGGGTCTTGTAAAAATAACTTTAGAGAACATGGAAACACACAAAAATGTGTAAAACATCTGCATCTGTGGGTTCCAGTGAAATCATTACTAGTGTAAAATACACACACGCAACACACAACGATGCCAGCAGGCATTCAGTGTTAGCTTCAGGGGAACCTGCTAGACGTGCACACTCACTGTCACGCTGTGTGTGTGTGTGTGTGTGTGTGTGTGTGTGTGTTGCGCAACATGCACTGAGCACATGTGTGCGTCACTGACTGATGGGAATCTGTTGCTGGTTGCGTTGTGCTCATGTTTGTGGGTAAAGGAAGAGGGTGGCGGCTTTATGGTGACCCCGAGTTATGAGAGTCACACACACACACACACACACACACACACACACACACACACACACACAGAGGGTCACAGGATTTCCCAGATGCACCTGATGCAGGGAGGGGTCACTGCGTCAGCAGGATCCAGGTGATCTCACTGGTCAGAAACCTGTTGGGAAACAAATTCCTCTCCACTCTGTCTCCTTCTTTCCTTCCCTACCTTCTGTCTCCTTCTTTCCTTCCCTACCTTCTGTCTCCTTCTTTCCTTCCCGCTCTCCTGAGTCCTTGTAGTTATTCTTTGTCTCTTTCCATCCTTCCCTCCTCTTTCCTTCCCCACCTGCTTCTTTCATTCTCTACATCTTTTCTCTCCCCCTGTCCAATTCCCAGTGTCCTTCCTTTTTTCTTTTCTGCCACTTTCCTGCCAAACTCTTGCCTCCTCTGTCGTTCCATACCTCCCTCCCTCTCTCCACATCCATCCTGTTAATTCTCCACCTTGTCTTCTTCCTTCCCTCCATCATTCTTTTCTTTTGTTATTTGCCAACACTTTTCCTACCAACCCCTGTTTTACCTGCAGTGTTTCATTCATTTTATTTCCATTCGTCCAGCAGATTATTTACAGCACATCTGTTCTCCTTTCTTTCTTTCTCTATATGCATCCTCTTTTTCCCTCCATTGCTACACCCTCAAACCTCTCCCTCCTGCTGCCTCCCTTCACCCCCTCCTCCTCCTCCCACCACCACCTCCATCACTCCTCTTTTCACTTTTTCCTTCCCGCCTTTCTTCCCCCCTCTCCCTCCCACCGAGCTGATAGCAGAGGTAGTGTTCGCCGCTTGTTGTTGTTGTCAGGTTTAGTTCAGGGGCTGTGTGTGTGTGTGTGTGTGTGTGTGTGTTTCCCTGAAGTGTGTGTGACTGAGATGAAGCAGAGTCACATGCCGCTGTCGTCTGGAGGCGGCGTCATGGAGAACTGCTATCTGCTATCACACACACACACACACACCCTGACTCTGCCTGTCTGAGGGGAATACAGCCTCTGTGTGTGTGTGTGTGTGTGTGTGTGGTGTGTGTGTGTGGTGTGTGTGTGTGTGTGTGTGTGTGTCTGGGCTGGGAAAGTCCCTGCTGTCCCCCTTTTATACACTCTGTGACTGAGTCTCTGTTTGAACCAAGGTCTTGTTTTAACCTAAGCAGCCCGGGCAGGCTGCTGTCTGCTGGAGTCTTGTTGTCATGACACCCAGAGCCCCACCCCACCCTCAGCTTTATTGAAAAAGCTCATTAAACGTCACATAAAAACAAAAGTATGTTTAAAAGTATAAGATACAGATGATGTTTGTTATTTTGAATGAATCCATCTCTGCATAAGAAACAACGACGCTGCAGAGATGTCATTTTCTGACGTTCTGTATTTGTAGTGTGTGTGTCAATGAGCCACTGTTGCACTGGGTTACATGTTCCGTCTTTACCGTGAACACACACAGTGTCGTTTGTTTTGATGCAATCCCACATACAACTTCCTGCTGCCCCCAACACCCACTGAGGCACCGAATGTAGATTAATCCACCGCTAAAAATAGTCCCTCAGAAACACACAGTTTCCTCCTGTTTGAGTTACGTTTTCTAAAATTAAAGTGAGTCTCTTGGAGCTCAGAGCCACAGGACAGAGAGTACCACAGCTAGTAAGCAGGAAGTCAGAAATTACTGACACATTGTTGGTTTTGGTGAAAAAATCTGCAAATGCAGAGAAATATTTTCTAGAATCATCAGTTATATTGGAGCTCCTCTCTGTCTGGTTTCAAGATACTGATCCTCAGGTAAAGCCTTGAATTAAGTTGGTTTATATTGGACATATGTTTCTGGAACACTAAGTAGCAAGAATGCCAAAGACATCAGATCATGAGAAAGAAAGGCTTTGCATGCTGGGGTGTGATGTAGGTGTTTCATGAGAAAGCCAAGCTTTCAGCACATGTGTTGGACAGAAACTCCGAGTCAGTAACATGCAGTTCTTGCAGGCACAGATGGGAAATAAAGGTCACAACTGTAGTTTACAAGGTCCAAATGCACAGGAAGGTCCAATAACTGTGAGTTATCAGAAGCATGTTGAAATAATGTCACTACATGTTCTCTGAGAACTGGACTCAGTGGGTTAATAACAGTCCAAACTGACTTGATATCAAGGATATTTCTTGCAGTGTGAAATGGAAAGAGTCCAGGGACAATTGTGTGTGTTTGTTTTCACTGAGCGCTGAGACGACTGAAACAGAAGAGGGACGACGTAGACAGAGTGCAAATAAAATAGTTCTGGAGAGAGCGCGACACGGTTTTGATGTTGAGGAGCTGCAGAGAATCAGAGCGCCGCCAACAAACACTGTTTGAGCTGCAGAGACGATGAGGAGCATGTGGTGCGACAGAGCGATCCAACTCGCTAATGAGAGCACACAACACACACACACGCACACACAAAGAGCTGAATATACACACTCAGGCAGACAATTACAGGCAGAGTTCACAGGTAGATACAGATACTAAAAACATCAAAACACATGAGCACACAGCCTCCTCATTCCTTCCCTCTGTCTCTCTCTGTGTCTCTCCAGCTAACGGCTACATCAGTGCCAGGGCCTCCCCGGGCCTCCTCTCCGTATCCAACGGCAACAGCATGGGGAAAGTAGTCCCGGCTAAGTCTCCGCCTCCGCCCAGCCCTCAGATGGTCAACAGCCGCAAGCCGGACCTGAGGGTCATCACCTCTCAGAGCGGCAAGAACCTCATGCAGCTGGTGAGTAGAACAGGGACTACGGCAGCCACACAGGGACAAACAAACTCACAGGGGACTGGACCGAGTCAGGATTTAACAGGAGTATAATCTGTGGTTTAAAGATCGTGTGTCTGATAAAAGAGTTTCTCCTGGCCTGTGTCTCTCCACCTGGGGTAAATACGTGACCAGAATGAGCCTGAAACCTCCGACAGTCGTGCAGTTGTACAGTAGGAGACAGTAATCATCAGCCTCTAATAGCTGCCTCGGGGTCTTTCTGCGTCACCGTCCCAGGAAAGATCCTCTGTTGCCTTGGACAGTGTATTATCATGGAACACATTCCCATGACTGTGACATCCCCCGTGACCGATTCCTGTTTCAGTTATGACCACTTTTGTTTTAGCAACCGCTCTGTCTGTACGTCTGTCCCAGTCTGTCTGTGATGACAGTGCTGATAGCTGTAGTAACATTCTCTAATTGTTTTGGGGCCGACGTCTGACACGGCTAAATTTGCAATATTAGCTCAGCAGTGTCTGAATTATTAGTATTTTTTTAATGAATCTTGCCCACTAATGGAGGCCACATCAGGTCACTTTCTGCAGCGATTCAGGGGCCGCTGCTCATGCTAATGAGGCAGTCTCACAAACGCACGTCCACTAATGAACAGGTGGCGTTCATCAAGTTTAAACAAGCAATTTACAACAACTTTGTGCAGGTTGAGAGTTTAAGAGAATGAGAATAAGGACACAATACAGTGTTCTTGTATGAGGCCCGTTTAATAAAATGTGTGGGACTGAATTCGTGCATTAATATACAGTGCCGTGCAGACGTTTGGAGCCTCTGTCATGCTGTAGAAAGAATGTGGAACCAATCAGGCGCCTCCCTGATGGTATTGCACGATGGATAAGAATCATGTTAAGTGCCTAATCCTGTGCACAGAACTGTACACACTGTATCAGGCTTGATTTATCAAGGTTAAGATCTTTAAGGACTGTCATATATAGAATATGATCGGCTCAGGTTAAAGAATGAAAGCTAAGCGTCTCTTAATGTGCCTCTCCATTTCTGCAACATCAGTTAATTTAGCTTTCTACAGCCAGGAACCTTTTAAACAAAAAAAAAAAGGTCAGATCTCTGTCGATATGAAGTGTACAGCAAAGTTAACGTGGCACTTAGAAGACACACATCCACAGACTAATCCCAAACAGACTTCTCAGGAATGATTAAACACATTTCATATGTAAATGTTATAAAGATATGAATGTTTCTTTCCTCTGTTGTGCAATTCAACATCTGGATCCAGTTGCTCTTCAGTCAGCCATCGATCAGTTTGGCTGCAGGAGTTTAAAGAGCCTTTAAAGTCAACGGATTTCAGTAACATTCATGTAGAAGTATCACTTCAGGTGTTACTGCTAGACTTAAGATGAAGTTCTTGTTAATAATGTTCATATTTTACTGCAGTTAGTTTTTGTAGAAACGTAACCGTCCTCTGTTTTTCACCCCCCTCCTCCACCGGCCGTGGCAGACAGAGGAAGAGCTGGAGTTGGTGAGTGAGGTGAATAGACTTCTAGACTTTTAGCCTCCAGGATGTGGTGTCAATCTCTGTGTGATCTCACTGAGCATGAGTGTGACACCGTCAGCAAACGCATCCCATCAGGGTTGACTCAGCGGCACCAGCGCTGTGACGCAAGTCGAAGTGAAGCCGTTAAAAAGTCAGAGCACACGGTGAACTCAGAGCATCAGAGCAACTCACAAACACTGGACAGATCACCTGGTTGTTCTGGTTCCTGGAGGACTCCCCACAGGCTGGACTCCTGTAGGTGGAGCAGTGCGAGACTCAGATCGAGCTTCAAGTCCGTCTGGTTATTCCAGAACAATACAGAATAAATAAGACGGGCAGGACCTGCTCGGCCACATGACACATCACAACACATTTGCTCAAAGCAGTTTACAGTAAGTCCATTCAAACCCTGTAGGAGGAGGAGATGGATATAATAGTCAGATTGATACCATTCTCATGTCTGTAGGTAAATATGAAGATACTACACCAGCAGCTGGCTGTTGCTATTAGCTTAGCATAAAGACTGGAAACAGGTGGGAACAGCTAGCCTGGCCCCAAAATTCATCTATGAGCACTGTTTGATCAATCCATACAAAAGAAAGGACAACTCAGGGTTAAGTGTAGAGCAGTTTCTCTCATCTAACTCTTGGCAAGAAGCAAATAGCAAATTCCCCAAGGATGCAACTGTTTCTTTAAGACTTGACCTGGCTTCATGTCAGAAAATACTGTCCCACCATCCAGTGTCTGCCAGATATATATCGTTTTAGAAGCAAAACACTGCTGCATTTTGTGACACAGAACATTTCAGAAGTATTTTTTAAAGCAAATCAACAGAACTCAACAAATATTAAAGATGCAGTAGAGTTACATTTGGGAGAGAAGTTATATTTGTGCAACACAGGAGAGGAAACAGTGAGGGAACCGGAGCGACCAGCTGACTCTCCACTGTGTGTGAAAGCTGCTCAGCATGTGCATGTTTGGTTTCATCTGAGTGTGGATGCTCCGAGGATCAGAGTGAGGGAAGATCACAAAGCCTCCAACGTGGACACAGACGGACATGTTGGAGTGTGACACGCTGACCTCTTCGGTCCTTCACACACACACACGAGACACGCATTCACATGCATGCTGACACGTGTTCACGCATATTTCCCTGCACAAATGTACACACACCCATTCCTCACACACACCTCACATTGTGTATTCATTCCTCACATACCTTTGCACACATTTACACACATACTTTTTCAATGCAAACACATTCTTACACACACACTCATCCCCACTCATCTCTCCTCTGTCAGCCTTGTCGATGCATGTGTTCCTGTCAGCATGATTCCCCAGCACAGCGATGCCTCTCATAACACCTTCCGCCGTGACGCTATATAACTATATAGCACCCGGCCCTGGCGACAGCGTTGCTGTGCCAACGCCACCTTAAGATGCGAGACACTTCTCATCTTGCACGCCGATGTTAAAGTGTCACACAGAAGTTGAATGCCTCAGAGAGAGCTGAGGCGCTTGGATCTTCTCACAGGGAGCGGAAACACTTCTGTCTGTGGCACAATGAATAAAACATCTTCCACTGCCCAACACAGACAAACTGAACTGATGGAGCTGTTGAATGTATCAGACTTCAGTTATTAAGGCTCAGTTGGATTTGTTAAGTGAAAGTTGAGAGTTGCTGCACCACTGCTGTGTAAAGCAGAGGGCACAGTTATACACAGATCGTGGATTTTGTTTTTATTTCAGCTAGAATCAGAACAAGCTGTGTTTATAGTGAAATAGTTCAGTAGTAACAGCGTAATTAAATTGTTCTCAGTCACATTACAAGGTTTCTGCATCCACTCTGCTGTACAGTGGAAAGCACATGCTAACTATTATCATTATTGCTGTTGAAAATGGATGAAGTCATGTACCGTGAACTCCTACACTCAGCCCTTATAAGGAGAAAAAGACATGATTCGTTGTGGAACCAGACCAGGTTTTTCTCACGACACGGAGTCACAAGGCTGGATCCAAAGATCCAGGAAAGCAAGAGCTGGGTTCACAATCTTACAAAGATGTTTCAGCATCTTTTGCGAGATTGTTTCCACAGTTACTGAGTATGTGAATCAGAACTCACCAAAAACCCAGACCACCAGTCGGCACAAGTTTTAGCATGAAGCACACTGTGCAGAGAGGAGATGCAGGTGATTGAGGAGTGAGGAATTTTAGACTTCATTACATTTTATTCATTAAATTTTCATGAACTCCAACTATTCTTCATATAGCTAGCGACCCCATAGAACACCCTCTGGCCCCCTGAAGGCCCCCACACCCTATTTTTAGAACCACCGTAGCAGTAATTACCTCTTTCGCTTCCAGTCTCCCAATGTTCAGCCTCCCCTGTCCATCTCTCTGTCTTCCCAGAATGCTCAGCGGCTAGGCGGATCCCAGGTTGCACAGCCGCTCACCACGCCAGTGGTCTCCGTGGCAACACCCAGTCTCCTCGCACCCTTCTCCGGCATGCAGACGGCCTACAACACCGGTAAGACAGACAGACAGACAGACAGGAGGTTTCAGGAGCTCAAACTGTGTCTGTCTGTCTACATCAGGGCAGGAAGGGAACGTCTACATCCAGAGACTGGATTCAAAAAACTGGGAAAGATATAAGATCAAGTCCAGTGAAAGATATAATCTGCATTATGTCATGAAAATCTTAAGTGTCGTGTAGAAAGACTTGAAAACGTCGCAGTGTGATGCCACAAACCACCATGAATATTCACTTTGTTCATTGTGTGAGAGCTTCTGGAATGATTCCACTTCAAAGGTCTCCATTAATATGGATTAGCTCTGATTAATATTGATGCACCAGAAAGTTGTATGATGTAAAACAAACCCCCCCACCCCTCCACCCTGTCCCCCGCCTCTCCACCTCCTCTCTCTCTCTCTTTCTTTCTCCCCTCCTCCCCCCGTGCCTCTCCCTCCATCCCTCGATCTCAGAGTACCAGCTGACGAGCGCAGATCTCACAGCGCTCCAGACGTTCACACCACCAGGGCTGGTGCCTGGCAACATGGCTGCCTGGCAACAGCAACAGCAACCAGCAGTCTCCCAGCAACAACAGCAGCAGCAGCAGCAACAGCCACAGCAGTTCAGCCTGGCGTCGCTCAGTAACTTGGTGTAAGCTCCTTTTTCTTCCTGTAACAAACTCATACATGAGAGTGGTTTGCCAGTGTCCTGACCTTTGACCTTTCCCCCTTTGACTGTATTAGAAGCACCGTGCAAGTCAGCTGATTCAGTACAGCCGCTATAAAACACACACACATAAAACACTGGAAGCAGCTCTCCCATGCGAAGCTGTAGCATCACCCCAGCTGAGGTTGATTCATCTTTGTGGTGACCTAGATACTCCCCCCACAGCTCTGACTCCCACTGGAGCCCCACTCTTATTTAGCTACTGGAGGAGAGGCTAGGCTGCTAGCTGTGTCATCACACAAACACAGTAATTCAAACTGTTCTTACTTACTGAAGTTCTTACTTCACTGCTCTTCTTATTTGGCCAACTAGTAAACAGTGAGTTAGTAATCAGTTAGCTTTGACCCGAACGCAAAACTAAACCCAGCCTACATGTCATGTAGATGTCCTCCTGCTGCTGCACCAGTGGCCCACCCACTCAGCTGTCTTCACTTCTTTCAGGTTTAGACTCGACAAGTTCCACTGTGGAATCCACACTTTCACGGAGAGAATTCCTCCCATAATATCACAGAGCTCAAGGTTTTGTGTGCGAAACAGCCCAAAGCCCAAAAATGTGCAGTTTACTGTGACACGAGACCAAGAAAAGCAGTGAATTCTCTCATTTCAGAACCTGGAAACATTGGCCTTTCTGCTCGAGAAATGACTTAAATGATTAATCAATCATCAAAATAGTTGCCAATTGATTTTATTTCATTTGAATAATTATTGCTGTTATAAGGTGAACTTTTTTGGGAATGATAAATATGAGATTTAGACTCAGATCTATTTTTATCTTCTTTCTTAAACACTATGAAGACATAGATAAATACACAGATAAATTACCAACGTGCCTGCCAACATCAGACAGCTCCAAAAATGTCAAACTTCATTTGTTACACAGTGAGATGCTGTTGTGGAGACTCATCTACCTCAAGTTCATAAAAGTTCAGAAGAACTGAGAACACCTGGTGTCTGTGCAGAGCCATGAACATGTAGTCCAGCCTCTGGTTTAGTTACTGTCCCTCAGACTTCATGATCAACTCATCTCTCCTCTTAAACATCGTGCTGAGCCTTCTGAAGCTTCATATTTTATCTGTTCAGCAGCTGAAGTCTGTTCTGCTTCCCTTAATGTCATTATACACATTATACAGTAGCACACAGGTTCAACTACACATGAGATCATGAAAACATTCCTGAGAAAAGAGGTTTCCTTTCTAGAAATGTGGGCCACAAGAGCTTCAGTTTGTGATGACTGCCCTCCACTGATTTTATGCCTTTGTATCTCTGTAATGTCTTCATCATTTTCAGGATTTATTAGGACATTTTTTAACAGCTTTCTCTACAATTCAAACAATTTAGAGTTTAATTTAGACGTTGCAAGTGTGAAAATTCATATGAAAGTAGCCAGAATTCTGATAATTGATAATATAACCCATATTTATCAGAGTTTATTTTTTGTTTAAGTCCCTTTACATACTTTATTTTCATTTAAAAAAACATATTGCATCTCTAAAAGTAAGCTAAGCTAAGTAAGCTAACCTTGCCTGAGTCCCGTCAGTCACGTTTGTGTCGTAGCAGTTTAGCTGTTAGTGCTAAGTCTTTGTGTGACCAGTCTGCCTGTGCTAGGCTAGGCTAACCTGTGGATGGGGGAGCAGCTTGTAACTGCCTCTTGTTTTGTCCTCCCTCCCCCCTTTTTCTCCACAGCATGTGGGGTGCAGAGAAACAGAATGCGGAGATGGTTAACTGCATCTCCAATTTTGCTGCTAACCTGAGGTGAATGACATGTTAGCATCTAGTGCTGCGCAGCTCTGCCATGCCTTTTATCTGTCAAGTTATTCTGCTGCTCGCCGGCTCAGTCACGAGCCAAAATAACCCAAAGAAATTACAGAATAGATGCAGTTACATGACAAACATGATATCAAACCACTGTGTCTTTCCATTTGTGTTGGATGTGATGCCAGTTGTTGCTCTGCTCTGTCTGTGCTTCATTTCTCTTTCAGTTCCGCTGAAGAAAAAGC
The DNA here is from genome assembly GCF_001640805.2 of Lates calcarifer. Taxonomy (NCBI): domain Eukaryota; kingdom Metazoa; phylum Chordata; class Actinopteri; family Centropomidae; genus Lates; species Lates calcarifer. Next base: position 1,991,995 of record NC_066847.1, read on the forward strand.
ACTTTTTTTCCCCTCCAGATTATCAGTTTACTCGTGTGGTTGTAAGAGTTTTCATGGCACCTTAAAGCTCAGATCTGAAGCTCTTTGGAAGTGTCACCAACAAAGAGGAAGACGCTCCAGTGTGACGGTGACAGCGTCTCGTTAGGTTCTGGAATGAAAGGAGTCTCTCGGTGCTGCTTTCAGTCCCAAACGCTGAACCAGTGCGCAGCTGTGCACCACCGACATGCTTACTGCATTAAAATTTTACTCTTCAGCCATTTAGCTGTCACTCTTAGGTGACAGTCAAACATAAGCTTTAATTCCTCAGATACATGTAGGCCTGAAATGCCTTTAGTAGCATGACTAAAAAGAATAAATTAGACGTAGCTTAGCTGTCAAAGCTGCTTATTTAGATTCAGATAACATTAAATGAAATACAGTTTGGTATTAGATGATCAGTTAATAGCTTCACTCTCTTGGGTCCCGTCTTATTGCAGTGATCTCTGGTATACAAACTGAAATAAACATTTAACATTTGACAAGCCCCTTAATGCTGAGATCCTTTACAGTCACAGCTACTGGTGTGTCTAAAACTGATTTAAGAGACTGTGCAACTGCTCAGGAACTGAAGATAAAAAATAACAGAAGTGTGTTTAAAGAAGACACTTGAATAATGGCAGCTGTCAACAGAGAGATGCTTATTTGTTTCTCTGTCTGACAATCTGAAGATTGTCCATGAAAATATGATAATAGGTTGTTTGTTATTGTATACAACAGCTGTGACTCCGGGGGGCTGAGCATCTTTATGAAAGCAGTGTATAGTTACCACTCACCACCAGCTGATACACAGCAGAACTCTTCTTCGCCTTGTAAATGTTAACAAATGGCCGTCCAGATTGTCTGAAATCCCTCAGCAAACAGATCGACTGAAACCACTTTCTCTGTGAGGTGTAACGATCCAACCACTGATTCTCTGCTGAGAGAAGTAGCAGGGTGCAGTCATATCACCAGTAACCACTACATTTTGATTATTGATCCATCTATTTATCATTGAACCTATGAATAGAAATACTCATCATGTTCCTAAAGTCTAAAATGGCATCTTGTTCCAACCAACCGTCCAAACCCAAATAAAAACTGGATATTTACAGTATAAAACAAATGTCACTCTGATCTGTAGATAAAAAATGAGTTGCATCTGTACTTCACATCACTACATTCTGAATGTCTGTTGTGCTTTAAAAAAGCCAAGACGTTCCTGAAGTGAACAGTGATTGTAAATGTTATCGTGCAGCCCAGATGTCGGTTGTGGCAGAGTTTCAGGGCCCTCGGGTCTGACACCAGAGCACCAGGCGGCTTTTGCTTTGTTTGTGTGTGAGGGATCAGAAAGACAGAATCTCTGTCACTGAAAACAAGCGAGCACCACAGAAATGTGGGAAGCTTTCCCAGCACGCCAAACTGTTCTCTCGGCAGAACGGAAAATCGTGCCGTCCTAGGACAGCAGGGGCAGGCGTGGGCACTTCTGCAGCCCAGACTGCTCTGGTTTGTTTTTGATTTCATCGCGCCGTGGCCTCATGGCGAGCGAACAAGCCCCTCCAATCACACGGTGATTGACGGTTTGGCAGCGAGCCTCGCCTTCGCTGTCGGCCACACTTTTCCTCGCCGCAGGCTCCACGAGGAAATGATTTCTGTCATCTTACCCTCTCTCATTCCCCTTTTTAATCATTCTTCTGCCACCACTTCCGTCTATCTGCTTATTTCCTGCTCTTTTGTCAGGCTCAGTTTAATTCGGCGTACACCTGTTGACTCTCATCTTCTCCCTCACTCCCTCAATCTAAATGTTAATGTCACGGCTGCCCCCTAAACCACCTCCCTGCAGCGCCTCGCTTTCAGCTTCAACTTGTCTGTTTGTATAGAAGCGCTCTCCGGATGCCGCTTGTTGTTTGTCATTGTTTGTTTCCTCACTGAGTCCATGTGTTATCAGCAGACGTGGCCTCCATTTGGGACACTTTAACAGGAAACGAACACAGCAACTTTTAGGGAGGGCATCAGTGTTGTTTTGTCCATTTGCATCATCCATTTACGTAGCTACAAATCTAACTGTGGAGCGCACAGGATGGATAAAATGTTTTATTGGAGGCTGAAGTTTTTCCTACTGCTTGCCTCACTTTACTCTTGTTTTTTGCCCACAAAAACACTTTGTCTCTCTCAGTCTGTCTCTCCTCTCGCTCTCTTCGCTTTCTCTCAGCTGTGGTTAAAAAAAAAACACTTGCAGACAGTGCACACATTGCTAAATTGCTTACAGGACACACTGTTTGTCGGCAGGGCACAATGCACACGTGCTATCAGCGGCTGTTCAGTAAAACCTCCCCGGACGAACCAGTGTTTTCCCAGACGACAGATTAGAAAGCACAGGAACACGGAAGATAAAATTTGATTTAGCACAAAGTGTAGAAGTCATTACAGTGATATAAGATGGTCACAGGTATTTTTCAAGAGCTGGGTATCGAGGTATTATCAGGCTGATCCTCACAAACAGCTCCTGTAAATTCTCAAATAAAAAACAGGCATTAAAGGAAAAACTAAATCGCAGTCACAGAGGAGTATTAGCAGGTCAAACCATGATGATCTAATGACGATGAGTCTAATGAGTCTAATAGAATTTTCAGTATATTCCTTTAATGACTGAGAGCCCTGCACTGAGAGTCCCCACCACCCTGATCTAGTTTTAGAGCCAGAGACAAAGAGTTCAGGTTTATTGGTGCTGACTGTAAATATGCGTTGCGTGTGGACAGCTATCAAATTTGTGTCAGCACAGGCTTTAACGCTTCCTGCCGTACCCAGCTCTCTAACAACAGCTGTTTGACTGGCCTCCGCCGCACTGTCTCCCTGCTGTTTTAGCTTTTTAAACTTGCTTGTCTCTTTTTCCACCTCCCTCCACAGCTTGGCCTCTCAGTCCAACTTGCTCTTTGGCAGGGAGGAGGGCCTCTGCTGGTACTGTACTTTCTACACCTCAGTCACACAGATACAGCACGCTGCTTTCCCAAAATATCTGCTGCACAGAGGAACCTCAGCTCAGCCTCTAACTGTAAATCTACTGCACCATGAAGAAAAGACAGATTCACATGAATTATTCAAGATGTATCAAACTACATTTCTAATGAGAAAAGTGGCAGTTTAAAGGTTAAATGACACCTACATATAACGCAATATTAAAACAAGTTATGGACTTCATCCTGTGTTTCTGTCACCTTGTGGTGCTCATTGTGTGGTACTTTTACTTCCTTAAAGGATCTGAATACTTCTCCAATCACTGAAAGTCACAACAACAGAAACTAACTAACTGATAGAGGCAGAGATGTTCCAGCAGCTCCTGTAAAATCACTCTTTTTGTTAATGGAGTCTTTGGGAGATTAATAAGAAACAGATGAAGTCAAAATAATGGCCTACATTTCCCACGATGCAGCCACTGATGCTTCAGTGAATGTTCCTTTGCAGTTTGCTGTTCCTCAGAGAAGCAGAGCATTTTGGGAAACGTGGCTGTATCTCACCGCACCACACTGTAACCAAGTGTCTGCTTCTGGCTGCGCTCGCTGTGTTGTTAGCACTCGGGGGTAGTCTGCCGCTCTCGCCTTCATCACTGTCACCGGCCCGCTGACTCAGCCATTTTCACTCGCCGTAGCAACGGCACCCCTGTGGCACTGCCATCCATCTACCTGCACCGGCCCGAGCCACGACGTGCAGGTATAATGAAGTGGGTACGGTGGGAGACGGAGTGAGCCTCGCCGCCGCCAGGGGATTTCTAAATGTGTGTGTGTGAGCTGCAGTAGAGGGGGGAAGGAGCATTTGTATGTCAGACAGCAAGAGTACATGAGTTTAAGAGTGTGTGTGTGTGTGTGTGTGACAGGAGGAGGAGGACAGTGAGCACACTGAGTGCCGCAGACCCAGATCGCCTGAAGGAGTGCTATCTTAAATTCCCCTCTCAGTCTGCCAGTAATTGAGGGAATATTAGAGATACAGTGCTGCAGATGGCTCATGATATGACATATTAGAACACACCCGAGGGGCGAAACGCAGTAATTGGGGGCTTCAAATTCAGATCGACCGTGTCGGGCTGGGGAAAAGAGAGAGAGAGAGAGGGAAGGAGCACAATCTGAAAAATCCTGACGACGTCGTCAAAGGAGCGAGCCACAGTGCAGCGTCAACAGCCGGTGTCTGGCTCAGTGACAGGTTCGACTCAGCCTCCAGCCAGCGGAGGAGGAGGAGGAGTGTGAGGGTGGAGGGACTGATCAAAGAGCTGTGGCAGGTAGAAGTACTGACACAGATGTAAGCTCTCTGGCACATGATTCTTGTCCCGAGCATCTCAGGGCGTGTGCACAGAAATCACGTTGAGTCTGAGGAGAAGATGTTTTTCTGCTGTGATAGCTCAGAGTTCCTCACAGTGCCATAAAAGTGCAGATTCAGTCTCAGTGGTATCTGTAGGCGAACGCTGACAGAAACACGGGCCGTTGTGGTCTTTGGGTGCTCTGCTGTTTTTGGTCTGAACATGGACCCTCACTGAACGTGCAGGAACAATCTGTAGATATGTGTAGAACAGCATCCAACGATTGGTGCATGGAGCGCAGGCCGCTAACTTCATCAATCAATCCACACCGAGCTCTGAATGAGCTCCTCCTGTCAGAGAGGAAATCAGAGGAGTCACTAACTCAGTTTAATGATTAGGTCAGGATCTTGGTTTAAGCACCAAGAAATCACAGCCTTAGGTTCATTTGAGTCTCTGAGTTAAAGTTGTGACCCTCTTCCAGTAAATCTGTGATGCAGTTTGTCTCCACTGAGACGTGATCTGATCCAACCATGTTAAAGAATGACAAAGGTTCCTCCGGGCAGAGGGAGCAGACAGAAACAGAAACGTACTGACGCTCACACTCATCTGTTTCTACATCTGCTGTGGCGTAAATATCAGAGAAGGTAACCCACAGCAGAGAGAGGCGAGCTCTTCATAAGGACTGCCTGAAAACCCTCTCACCTGGCGGCTTGAACGTTACCCGAGCGACCGACTTTACGAGCTCCTGATTTGCTTGTGACTGTGCAATGTGAATGAACCGAATAGAAAATGCAACGGTGTTTTGGCTGCATGGCTTATGGACTGTGCTTTTATGTGACCTAAAATGTAGTCCTGTTTGTTTTGTGTGTCCTTGTGCTCCATGTGCTGAGGGCCACCCAAGCCTACGTTTGCCTGGTTTATAGCACTGGCTGGATGTCTCTGGTCTTAAACGGCGAGCTCATCATAGAGAAAGTTTCTGTTGATTCATTTGTTGTCGACCATCCCCTGAAGTTTTGGCTGAACTCTTTGTTTCTATCCCTGCGAGCTGTTGTCTAATGAAGGTCTGCTCTCATGTAACATTCGAGGAAAATACAGGTGGTGGTGTAACTATGTCTCTAACTTAGTCTCTGTCTGTCCTCTTCTTTCTTTCTCTGTCTCCAGGCCGGTGAGCCACATACCTCAGGGCGCCGCGCTGACAGTCAACACAAACCCCAACATCAACATCAAGTCCGAACCCGTCTCACCAAACCGCGACCGCAGCACTCCCAGCTCCACCAGCGGTGCCGGGGCAGGTGGAGGCGGAGGAGGCCAGGGACAAGTCCAGGGACAAGGTCTGGTGTCGGTGGCCTATCCTGGCACCCTGCGCCTGGAAGCGGGAGGTCAGGGCCGCTCGCCCGTCGACAGCCTCAGTAGCAACGGCAGCTCGTACGAGGGCAGCGACCGGGATGACGGCACCCAGGGTCGAGCCGGGGGTCCGGACTTCCACCACCAGGCTGGTGCCGGGGCCCAGCAGCCCACCATGGTCCTCCTGCGGCCCTCGTCAGCTGAGCCACAGGAGCAGGACGGGACCAACGTCAAGAGAATGAGACTGGACACCTGGGTCACATAAAGAGATGAGCGCAGAGAGATGGATGGACAGATGGAGGATGGAGGATGGAGATGTGTACTTGTGGCTTGTGTACATGCCCCCACCAGCCCCGACGCCCCCAGTCTCCCTCCCTGTGCACACACACACACACACACACATTATTATACCCGCCATCGACCCCACAACCGACTGTCCACACAGGAAACGCTGACCTCACATACATACAGACACAACACAAGCATGCTAACACACTCTCATGTTGCACGTGTGGACACTGACGCACACTTGTACGGCAACGTGCATACACATCTGAACTCTAATGTACTGTCACACACACACACACACACACACACACACACAAAACCCTGAGGGGTTAAGCCACCAAACCAGGGACTGTTTGTCAAAATAATTACATTGATGGACTTTATTCAGCTGTGTTTGAATAGAAGTGAATGAGTTTTTAATCAGGCCACAGCGGCAGGTAAAACCCTGAATTCGGACTCTTCACCTGACGGTCTCTGGCAGAGCAGACAGACCCACCAGCCTCGGTGGTATGCTCCCACTCTCATGTCCTTACTGTCTGTTGATCCACAGTAAGTCTGGTCGAACACGACAGCGCTGTGCTGAGTCGGTGCCACCAGGTGAGTCCACATCTTTGTACGCGTTGGTCCAACCACGGTTGTATCCCTGTCCCTCTAGATTCTTGTTTCTCTAAGAGCCTGGGCCGTTCAGCTCTTTTTAAAGCGTGGAGTTTTGTCCTTCTGTCTTGACTGTCGATCTTTAGCGTTTGGATTCTTTCGGTTTTGAATATGGAGACACTAAAAGAAAAAAAGCTCGCCTCCCTCCCCCAGCCGAGCCGGCGACCACGTCGGCAGGCCGGCACTTTGGCCCCTGTACAAGACTGATGACGCCGAGGTTTTTATTTAATCAGAACCGTGCAGACTAGCTGTAAAAACGAGGAACATGATTTGTTACCGAGGTAAAAGACTGCTTTTCTTTGAATCAGGGACGAGCTGCAACAGCTCAACGACACATGACGCAGATACTCCTAGTTTAGCCCACGTCGTGTCAACTGCAGATGCTGAGAATGGCATGTGTGTGTGTGTGTGTTTGGTGTGTGTGTGTGTGTGTGTATACGGGTTTGTTACCTCAACTGGTTGTTTTTTTGTTTTGTTTTTTTAAACAAAGTAATTTGGGCAAATATTCATTCTCAATTTCATCCTTGAACACACCTGCCCCGCACACGGCAGAAATTATTTTTGTGAAGCGACTCGTTTTGAATCGATAGCTGATGTTCAAAGGGGGAGAATCGTGAGGTACCATGTATATAAGCAATCTGTAACCTTTGTGGCTTTTGTGTGACAGGGATAAGGTGTTCTGAAGGTTAAAAACATAGATCATATACAAGTATATATTTAAACAGCTTCAGGCGGTAGCAAGGGCAGCTCTGCACCTGGGGCAGGAGACTACACCAGACGACAGGGATTGTATATATGAAGCATATAATCGGCAGGATATCCCTCAACAAAACCGAAAAAAAAGCAAACAGGTTGATTCTCAGCGGATCGGTCTCTTTTTTATTATTATTATTTATGCGTGTAATATAAAGTGTAATATGTCCACGAGCCAAGAGAGGGTGCTGTAGAGGCAGAAAGGGAAGACGTAGCCGTGGTGACTCAGACTGTTTTGAGTGAACAATTGTTAGGACTCTGTCACTGATGGAGTGCACTTTACCTTACCTTAACCCCTCCCACCCCCCTGACACCTGAACACACCTGACACACACACACACACACACACACATACTGTACACACACACTAGGGTTAGACTGATACACCTGGCTGGCCTCAAGGCTTTAGAAAAAAAATCTAATAATCAGCAACTGAAGACACAATTTTGCACTTTTTATTTAAAGCTCCAAATGTTATTTTGTTGTAGTTAATTTTAAATAATTTATTACTGTGCATCAACCAATCAGAGCTCCTGTTACAGCCTCTGTGGGCGTGACAGGTGCTTTTTTGTGTCACAGTAGCAGCCTGTTTGAAATCTTCTTGAATTAATCTTTTTTTTTTTTTAAAGTTTAACCATAAACATTAAAGCAGAAAAAAAACATTAAATGTAAGATAAAATAATAGAAATGAGTAAATATAATAACAAAAGGTTCAATTTAAAAACCTTTGTTAAAAGAAGTATTTTGCAAATGTTTTCAAAACTTCATTAAAGTTCAAGTCATCCTTCATTTTAAAAGACTAATGACACAGAAATCACTGGAACATTTAATGAACCTTTTATAATGTAAAAACATTTGACAGATATAATCACTACTTATTGTTAAGTCATTTACTGGCATATCAAAGCTTTGAGTATTTGCAGCTTCGGTAAAAAAAACAAACATATCAGTCGAACTCTAGACGACTCGTACAGACAGTTTACAGTACGATTAAGCGAGCCAAGGATGTCCCCTGTCCTCTGTTACCTTTTCCTATTCTTAAAAGCCATGAGTCTAAATGTAACGGATCTCTCCTCCGCCTGTCACTGGTTGGCTGTAGTTTTATATGCGGAGAGGTAAAACGACTATGAAGGTAAAGGAACTGTGAAGGATGTCATTTTTGTATCTTTAAAAGTGGCAAAGGGGTGATTTAGGGTTTAGTGGGGAGATTTCTGAAAACATAGCGGTCAAGAGTGCAAATTCATGTATTTATTTTTCCTAAAAGCACTCTCAGCCTTCATCCATTTGCTTGTTAAAAGCTTTGGAGGCAGAGTTTAGATATCGTTTGTCGCTAAGCCGGAGGTTTCAGAACCAGTCTTGATCTTTTAATGACTACCTCCCAAATCCAACGCAGACTTGTCGACTTTGGGTTTTACCACATCCAGCCACCACATCCTTCTCATGGGCAGGCCCTCCTCACCTCCCTCTCACCCCTGTCACTCACTCACCCAGTTTGTTTTTTTCCTCCTCTTCTGGAAGCTTAATCTCACCACGACACACACACACACACACACACACACACACACACATGCAGAGACATCTCATTACACACTCCTTTTCTGTTTACTCCGTCCAGACAGCGGGTGTCAGCGCTGGAATGACAACAAGTCAAATTATTTTCGGGTCATTTCCGCGGGTAAACACAAACCCCCCAGCCCCCAGCCTCATCACACACTACCCCCATCATCCTCACTTCATCTCTGATTTCTCATTTTCTTTCTCTCCGTCTGTCGCTCACTCGCAAACACTCATCCACTCTCTGACAAGTCTGAGTGTCAATATTGCTTCTCTGAGCGTGTGGCAGAGTGAACATAAATCCCCCAGAGTGTAAACACTTTGACTGTTAAGACTGTTGTGCCCTGAGCTTTGAACAAAAAAAGAAAACACTCAACCCCGCGTTGAAGGCCGCAAGCCATAGGTTGATCCAAAAACAAAACAAAATGGCATCCTTTGAAGCAGGAGGTTGGTTTGTCAGTGGGAGAGTGAGAGCTCTAATGAAGCACTGATACGTTCTTTAGAACAACACTAGGGGTCGCTGTAAGCCCAAAACAGAAAGACAATCGAGCTGAGAAATAGTTTTAAGAACCTGCATCCCCCCGGAAAAAAAAGACACTTGCTCCTGTATAATGATGTTTAGAAGTCTCACTCACTTTCCAGTGTTAATTTGTGCTGGTGACAGTCTGTTTTAATTGTTCTCTGAGAATTGATATTATTATTATTATTATTATCATCATCATTACCACAGCTTTCACTGATGGTAGCTGTCATGATGATATAGAAATCTGCGTTTTCTTTTTTTGTGTAGGTTAGGCATCTTGTTTTATTTGGAATTTGATTTTATTTTATTATATAAAAATATTCTATAAATATATTTTGTTTTCTCTTTTTGGGATTTGTTTTCTTTTTTCTTCAAAAAGGGTGTTACTAATGTTGCACGATTTTTATGACATGAAACAAACAACACAAGCGTAGTGATGTTAGTACATGTGTGGCTGTGGACGGAGGCGCTGAACGAGTCGACTGCGACAAACCGCTTCAATGCTGCAACTTTTGAGTCCAATGTACAAACCTCTTAGTCCACACATGGTAACATGAAGGGGGGAGGGGGGCGCAGTGTGACACGTCTAACTTATTTCTGACCAGACATAATGATGTCAATGCATGGGCGTTTCAAAATAAGAGAAGAGTGAATCATGTTATAGGAAATAAAATGTAATATTGACACAAATATACATCACACATTTAAGAAAAAAAATGAAATTGAAGAAAAAAAGTTTAAAATAAATTATAGCTAATATATTGTGTTCGGCTAGTCTGCTTTTTTGTTGTAAAGATAATTTTTTTGTTGTTTTTGGAGAATGATATACAATTTGTGTATATTTTCATAAATAAAGTATGCACTGATATGTTATTACAAATTCTATACTGCTTTTACAAAAAAAAGTGTTTGTTATTGTACCAAAGTATCCATTGGTCCCCTCTTACCCTCCTCCCCTTTTTGCGTATGTTTTACCGTATTTTATATATTAAATAGACAAGTTGACCTACAGAGAAGTCCGAGTCTGTGTCGTTCATTGAGTTAATGTGTCTCTCTGTGACAGCAGTACCGTGTTGTCTCCACTAGATGTCACTCTAACATTTGGTGTGTTGCAGGTGAGGAGCTGCAGTCTGAAGCTGCCAGTGGGCCCAGAGGGAGAATCAGAAAAGGTACATTCTCTGTTTTCACTGAGATCGTTTTGATATTTGTGGCGTTTTGAGAGCTAAATCTACATTAAAACATTCACTCAGTTGGTAACATGCTTCCTTACATCTGGACAATACGATTTATAAGCTGGGGCGTCTCTCTGCTTCTGTTTCAGTCTGTTGTGACATGTTTTACCTCTAGCAAAGAGTTGGAGCCCCTGTGGTTCGGATGCTGCACTCGGCCATATTGAGATTTCTGTAATATTTTGATTAATTGATCAGCTATAGTACCTTCCCCTCCTCGTCCACAGCGGACAGAAACAGCTGACAGTCTGAAGATGAATCCTGTGAAGCCATCGGAGGTAAATCTGTGATTTCTGGATGTATAAATAAAGAACTAACCCTGGAGATGGGGTCTTGTGGTTGAAGTGAAGCCATTCAGCATAAAACACAACCTGCCTACACACATACATAGCAAGGCTCGTGTGCAGGATTTTTAAAATAGTTCTTAAGAAGTCCATTTTGAATACATAAAAATATTTTTATTCATGATAAGAAGTTTGTTTCCTGGAGATAAATCACTTGAAAACACTTTGTCCTGTTACCTCAACATAAGTTATTATTCCTTCATCTCAACATCAGGTGTCAAAACTCAGAATCAAAGCACAATTATTTTGTGGTAATGGGTAAACAAAGCTTTGCAGTACGTGTCAGGGATGAATTATTATTTTGTGATCACAGGAAAACAGTGTATGTCAACTTTAATTACCCTGAGGAACAAAAAAGGAGAAATAATTACGAGCAGCTATTCACACACAGCAGTTTGTCTAAGTCTATTTTTATGTTACACTGAACAACAAAGACAAACTGAGTGAACAGGAAACAGGTTGAAGCTGTTTCTGTGGGCACTGTGAGGTTGTTTCACCACAGACCAGATTGTGAAGTTGTCCTTCATGCAGCATGAAGCATGAAGCTAGGATGTGTGTGGAGAAAACGTGCTTTATGTACTGTGAGATAACACAGTGTTAAGTGTTTAACACAGTGATAACACCAGTTTATGGTTTTAAAGAAGGGAAGAAATTTAAAGAAGTGAAGTTGGACTGGGTGATTCTCACGCGAATCTTCACCCAAACTGCCCACAACCGAGTGTGGTGACCGCAGGCTGTCAGCTGGTCGGGGCAGCTGGTTTGTCCACAGCAGCCGTCGGACTCACGTCTCAGACAGACACACACTCTTGGCTCAACAGGCCGCTAATAATAACCACACACACTCTCGTACAGCTCAGTCAGACATCCAGTTAGACAGTCCAGACATTGTCTGTCAAACACTCACCCCTTTTCCTGCTGCTGTGGATTTTCCTGTGGATGATCTTATCTCTCTGCACTTCAGGGTGTGAAGCTGCTTCACTGTGACTCAAACACATGGAAACATATCTAGAGTTGATTTATTTTCCAGTGTGATTGTGCAATATTTTTAAAAGCTTAGAATCAGCATTACTGTAAGGAACAGACCTAAAGATAGTTCACATGTTTCTGTTCAGTTCTGTATATGTTAATATTCACAGGTGCAGTTTGTGTGAATAACTATTGTGGTCGCAGACAGACAGAGAAGTGGGATGTGGTCGTGACTCATCACCTTCCTCTTTGTCTTCCTCTGTGTCTCCTGTGTTCATGGGTGTGGCCTGAAACATGTAATTTAATTTCCTCACACTAATTAGATTACATGTGGGCATCTGCTGGCAGACACACACTAACAGAGGAAGTAAGATAAGTCTCTGCCTGCACCACATTTACATCTGATCAGGGTCACTCATTAAAAAACATCACAGTTTAATTTATATCAAATTCACTGTTTTTAGAAGTTGGCATAAAGACTGAACTCCTGGTTTAGATTACACCCATTGGAAACCTCTCAGAGGGTTTCAGGTGATGCAATGATGTGCAACTGCTAAATGTTAAGTAGCACTTCAATTTAGTGACATGACATCAGTCAGTGATAGTGGAACTACTTCTTTCCTTGCTCCTGTATTAGTGATAAAAGGTGAAAACGATGCCTTTTTTGCTTTTTTCATACACAAGACAGTTTCAGTGTGAAACCCTCGTCAGTCTTGAGGTTTTGATAAGAATCATGTTTTCCATCTCTTCATGCATTCATGTTCCTGTATTTGTGGTATCATCTCCTTATTTGATCTAAGATCCTCTCTGCCTTTTCTCAGCAGAGGTTTGTCAAATGGAAATGATCCTTTCTAAAGTGGTTCGTCTAATTAAAGCTGTTAAAGAAATGCAGTAATGCTGTGTTTATCTCACTGAACCCCCCTGTATAACTCTGAAGGTCAAAGCAGGCGCCAAGTGATTCTTTTATCTTCATATCAAACCAAATAAAACCCTGACCTCCAAGAGCGAGTGACCGTCTGAATGGTGACACAGCAGCAGCCCTAAAACAGATGACGGTGAACTCAAACATCCAGGTCACAGCCCCTGCTAATATTGTTCTCATGAAGGATTACAGTCTTTATTTTCTATTCCCAAACTGACCTGCAGCTGTCCTGAACAGATTGCACACTGCAGTGCAACCTCTGCTCTATTTTAACACAGGCTGGTGACTGATGACTTGATAGCTAGGATTTGATCGCACTGTAATACAGTCAGATGCCTTGAGCTCTGTAGTCACAGTGACACACACTAAACAACACAGTGTTTAAAACATGTGAAACCAATCTGAATTCCACCTCCTTTCTCTCTGTGGTCAGAGGGAAACCCAGGTTAAAAAATACTATACATTGTAATAAAAAGGATGTTAAGATAAAGGTATTGTTATAAATAAACGATGCAAAGATTAGTTCATGAATTTGTACATTTAAAAGGATGTAGGTGTGAAGTTTGAAATACTCTGGTTTTATTGTGAGGAGACTGAAAGAGGAAGTGGTGTTTGAGAATCTGTGCATTACTGCTTTATTAGCTGAGGTGGGTTTGATCTCAGGAAAGTGCGGGAAGAGAGGAGGAAGTGAGAGCGCGTTGACGTAAAGTTTTGCGCAAAAAAAAAAAAAAAAAAAAACCGAAAAAAGAAGGTGTTTTAGCTAATCTGCTCCGACAGCTCACTTGTTTTATTATATCCATATTTTCTGGAGCACCGCGAGGTATTTCCATCAGAGACTTGTCCTACAGGTGTTCACGTGCGTGTATTAGCTTCACGTGTTAATGTAAACTCGTTATTTTATCAGCATTCATTAGCAAAGTGAATGGGCTTTTAGCCGCTGTTTAGCTAACCCATGTTTTATCAGAAAGCGCTCAGAGTCCACGCGGGAGAACTGGTAACACCTGCGGAGACTACGCCATCTTTGGAGACCGACAGGCTGGTAAAAGCGTCAGCTTGGACCCAGAAATCATAATCAAGGTACCACTCTTTATTTTACTGCTCATTGGATGAATCGAACAGTTTTGTGCGCTCAGCTGATTTAAAATGTGACTGAACTCAGTGTTCATAAATGGTCTGACCAAACACTTTCTGATGCATTATGTGTTGACATAAACTGTGTGAGAGGTGGTGAAGGACAAAGCTGCAATCAAGTTACCAGTCTCCATAAAAACATATTAAAGGGAAAGGCCATGAAACCACAACAGTCTACTTCGTCTTCTCTCAGTGTACTAAGAGGTGTTGCTCAGGTCATTGTGAAATTATTAATTGTCACATCATTTTTGGACCATTATCACTACAATATTTCTATATTGATGTTAGTATGGCTGCACGATTATGGCCAAAACGATACACGTGATTATTTTGAGATCACAGTCATTCATTGATTCAAAGGATGAAATATTTTTATTGCACTTTCACCTTCAAGCACTGTGTTCATGTTGTGTTACACTCCCTTATTCTCACTTCATCTCTGAAAAGCAAAATCTAAATAAAACTATTGAGCCAAACTGGAACAACAGAGCAGTGGTTTCACTCTGTGTTTATTGGACGCAGACCTGTGGCTGTTAGCGATGTTATTCCTCTCGGCCGAGTGTTTTCATTGTACTGCAGTTTGTTGTTTCAGATGAGGTGAATAAGTTGGTTGTTTAATATCACTCAACTCAAATCCTAAATAGCTCCAATCAGCAGTTTTTAGGGACTGGTTCGTCGCCTTCTGTTCCAGACATTAGATTTTTGTTTTATCTGTCTGCTCCTTGTTGCTGCAGGATGCAGGACTTGCTGCTCAGTGGCACCATTTGTTTACTGGTGCAGTTCTGTTTCAGCTCATATGTCCATTCATGCCTTTCCTGATGTAATAGGGATCTAAAGTGGGAAAACCCAGTGGACTTCTCCTTCTCAGTCCAGCTCTGCAGCTCCTCCATCATTCACACCAATGACATGAGGAGTAAATCAATGCAGGCGGGATGACGGATGGCAGATGGCTATCGGAGCACATGTGCACACACCACCACAAAGAGCTAAAAGAGGTTTACGTCTCTCTTAATGGACTCGTACAAACACACCTCCCCCCGTGTTAATAAACAGCGGTTAAAAGCCATTGGTCACGGCTTGACCAGTGGAGCGTAGTGATACTCAATGTGTCCTCAGCAGTATCTGTGCTTTTGCTGCATTTTCGACTCCAATTTTATTTAATCCATTAAAATGGATGCCTTTTGTAGCACAAACTTATGGTGCCAAGACATGAGGATGCATTGCTGTTGCAGTTTGTAAGTAATTCAAACATCAGAACAATCCGAACCATCAGAAATGCCCCTCAAAAAGAAGTAGATGGACGGTCAAATGTCAAAAAATCTGGTCTGGTTTTCCTAGTCAATTGTAATTTGCCAAAAGCTTATTCTAGCTGTGCTGATCAGTCACCGCAAACACAATACTTTATTAGCAGCTATGCCAAGTTTTGTGGTAACCAGGGAGCTTGTTAGTGAGAACTTGGCACACAGACCCGTGTTGTTGACGGTTGGTTTGACCCTCGGTAACAGGGTTTTACTGCGTTACATTGCCAAGGAATAAAATGATTCATGCAGCCATCAAAAGATACTCCCAACTTCCAAGATGATTTAGTGGTAGCTACTAATTTGTGCCAAATGTCTTCAAATCTGAGCAGTGTGCCAGACTAACTTTTAACTACACCAACACTTCAGGTTCCCTTTATGCTCACAGGTTTGTTTTAAATTTAGCCGTATCAGTTGAAGCCAAACTCCATTAATTAACATCTTAACTGAAACAATGCTATAGTGCATATATGAGGATGATGTGAAAGAAAAGTTGGTGGATTTTTGTCCTTAAAAACAGTTAGTAATTTTTCACATTTATTTGATTAAATTGACTATTGTTTATTGGTTACCAGGCTTTATTTAGTAAAATATTCAGGAGCTCTTTTCAGGGAAGGTGGGACACAAGTCCACATTAATTGCATCTGCTGTAGATCAAATGGAGCCAAACACAAATCAAGGCACACAAACCAAAAAGTCCATAAAAACTCACCGCAGGCACTTGGACAGATATCTTTTTCTTTAGTATACTACAAGTATTTAGAAATGAATTCTAATATCAATGAATTCCTCAGTTTGAATCTCATCTGTTGCTGCTGTAATCTGAGGTATTAACAGTGTGTCTTGGGTAGGACAGCTCTATTGACAGGTGGAGAATAGGAGCATGCCAGACAGCTGCCGTAATACCATTCCAGCACTTCAGCCTTCTCACAGTGAATAAGGCCGTCTGTGGTTTCCTTCCCCACTGAATCTCTCATTGGGCAGATTTGGGCAGCGAGGAGGCGAGCACCCACTAAAATAGGCATCATTGTTTGGTAAACTGACTAATGAATGACAAGGGGGGAGGAGGGAGTGGGGGGCGGGAAGGAGAGGAGGTGAGGTCACGCATTGTTCCCTCTTTCGTCCCTTTTCCTTGACCGTCTCATGGGATGGCTGTTTGCTTGTGGAGGGCCCCGGTGCTTCTTTGTTAGCTCGCCTGCTTGGAGGTCAGTGAAGCTGGGATGTTGCCAAGTCCAGACACAGCTTCACAGCCTTCCTCACTGTGAACCCCAAAGGAAACAGGGATGGATGTTGCTGGAAGGCAGCAAGCAACTGTTTTTTTGACCTTGTCTTAAGGATGCAACTGTAAGAAAAGGTTTATAGTTTTAGAGGCCTGTCTCACCAATCATCACTGACCAGTTCGCTCTTTTAAGTAATGTTCAGCTCCATAGTTACTGACAGATGCCTCCTCCAGTTATTTGTTAGCAAAGGTACTGCGTGATACATTACCATGATTCTATAATTGCCCTGGTAACATTTTATTTTACAGTTTTCATTTTGATAATGTGGAGAAGGTCTGGGAAGTTCCCTGGAAAGAACAATATAATTTGATGCCAGATGTAGGGAAAATATTTTTTTCTTGAAAGAATGGCTAATTGTATTAATTGAACACTGTCTGTATAAAAGTAGGATACCTCAGGGAGATTATTATTTTGTTTTCTCAAGAAAAGATAATAGGGTTCTGTTACCAATTCACCGAAAAAGTAAGCTCTGATAGGTTGTGATGAGTAGAATCTCATTCAGGTTTCCAGAGGACAAACACAGTCAGTGAACTGCACTTTGCTAAATATTTTTACAACAAATTTGATAATACCATTCAAACAAGATAAATGATCAAACAAAGAGACTCAGAGTGTATCACATAATCTACTGTTTATTTCAGACTGTAAATGTACCGCAGCAAAAACTTCATGGATGGAAATGAATGGGGAAATCAATTTGCTTCTTCAGACCAATCAAATGGAAACAAAATAGTTTGCTTATTTACTCATTCTGTCACCTGTAAAACATGCACAGTTGTTGTCCAGTGAAATGAGAGAACTCACTAGCTGTTTGTTTGATACATTGTGAAATAGCAGCTCTACAAAGAATCCCACCCTTCTGGTCACAATGATTTCCATCAGTCAGTAAAATCAGATTAGGCAGCGATCAATAAACGCTTTGACTTTCAAATGACATTCTTTGTTCTGTCTTCATGCAGTCACCTCATGCAGAAGCTCTAAATCTTCTTCCACAACATGCACACTGAAAGGCTGAAAGGTTTGAACAATTAGGAGGACGAAAAATGTTACGAAACGAGGCAAGATCTCAGTATCTTTAGAGATAAAATTGGCACACTGGTGGTTAGCGTCACTGAGGTGCACACCAAGGCACAACTTTGGTTTTTGTTGTAAATGCATGATACAGAAAACATATTTTTTATTCTGACTAACATTGATTCGGCCTAAAACTGGTTTAACTCAGGTTTCTCACTACTTTTTATACAGCTTCCTCCCCAGATGACCAGGATTCAACCTCAACTTCAGAGTCCTCAGAATGGCCCAACTCTCCCTCATCAGCATCCTTACACAACACCTGCTTCACCTCAGAATGGATCTGTTCCTGCTCTTTTTTAGAAGACACGGCTTTAGATAAATCAGTGTCAACTCTAGAGTTTCCATTAACCACATTAGGGTTGTCTGAATTCCCCCAAACTAGGTCGTCACCAAACCCCAGATTTTGATTGGTTTGTTCAGCTGCTTCATTACAGACATCATCTGGTTGATAGGCGGCACCAGTCTCCAAGGAGGACACCCAGAAGTCATTCTTTATACCAGAGCTGAAAACACTGTGGAGGCTGTTGTCTTTGCCATGTGTGTTCAGAAGCTCTGTTGAATCCTTCACCAGAAAGATATCTTTTTCATCAGGAACACTGTCAGGGGAGCTCTCCAGAGGCTCCTCTTTATGTGTCAGAACCTCATCAGAGCCTCTGTCATCATGGAGGTAAATTTCAGCTGAGTCAGGGACATTATCACATTTTTGATCATGTTCATTCTGATCTCTGATTTCAGAGTCCTCACTTGGGTTCTCTAGGACCTCCCACTCAGCTGTTTCTGGATTATCAGAGAATGACTGATGCTCTACATCCTCAACAAGATGCTCTTGAGACTTGGATGCTTCTACAGGTGCGACCTCTTTCACCTCAGTGGGGGCAGCGTCATCCTGCAGGTTTTCCTGTAGCACAGCGTTTGGGTCCTCTGAGTCGTTGACTTCCACCACATCAGGTGTGATGATGAAGTCACTAAAACCTGAGCAATTTCCTGTCACATCGGCATGTGTCACCATGGACACATTGTGTTCGTCCTCTTCCTCCCTTCTCTCTGAAGCACCTGTATCATCTTCATCTTTATGTTGGACCTCCTCATCAGCCAGAGTGTCTGTTTGAGACTCTACTGATGAATCACTGAAATACAGGTTCTCATAAGGCTGATCTGTAATTGTAGTAGATTCCAGTTCGTTGTTTACCCCCACTCCAGACTCTGCACAGAAAGACGTGTCATCGCTCTTTGTTTTTTCAGCCTCTTCATGCTCTGTCATTTTCTCGACAGACTCGCCCTGCAGCATGTCCTCACTCTCACTGACCTGCTGTTGAGCAAAGTGAGCACTGTAGCGGTCTGTAGATAGATTTTCTAACTCCTGCTCCACTAGTCTGTCTGTCTCTAGCTCCTCATCGTAATCTACATTTGTGGGTACCATGGGTTTGGTAAATTCTTCAGTTTCTTCATCCGAATACCCCTCACTGACATTCTTGATCATTTCTTCTGCATTTTCTGATGCTGCATTCTCACCTACAGTCATACTATGGTCAACATCCCTGTCCTCAGTATGAGTATATCCCAGGTCATATTCCTTGTCCAACGTTTCCCCTTCAACTTCTTCACACAGATCCTCCATAGTTCCAAATCTCTTCGACTTGCCTTCGTTCCACATTTCACTTCCTGGTTCTCCCATCTTCTTTTCCTGCTCGCCTTCGCTGGACTCACTTTCCTCCATGTGTGATGCCTGAGTGTTGGCGTCAGTCTCGTCACTTTTGTATCGAATCAGAGGACGAGTGTCAGCCAGAGTGTTATCCTGAGCGTAGCTGTCGCTCTCCAGCTCCGTCCTCCATGACACACAGACATGTTGAGAGTCCTCCTCTTCGTCATCTTCTTCTTCTTTGTCTTCTCTGTCATTCTCTTGGTTTAATGCAGCATGCTGTTCATCATCATCTACTTGTGTGTCCATCACTGAAGTGGACACATTGTCATCTTGTAGATCTGTAGCAACATCGAAGCTAATTTCTCTCTTTTCATGCTCTGCTTCTCTTGCTGATATATCTTCCTCTGGTTCAGCATGTTGTCCTTCTGTTTCATCCTTTTTTATTCCATGGTCTGCATTCAAATCAACCTTCCTCTCTATTACACTATCCCATGTATCCATCTCTTCTCCATCAGGGTACAATTTATCCTCAACATCTGTCTCATTTGTTCTTAACACAGAACAGCTTATTTCTTGTTTTATCTCAACTGCATCATCATTTGAGCAGCTTTCATCTCGGCTGAAATCTGTCAATTGGTTAAACACACTTTCTCCAGGCTCACATTCAGATGCTGGACTGCTAGTCCTGGATTCAAAGGTTGGTTCAAGTACTGCGTCAGTCTCAGAATCTGAGGTTTCCCCTTGCACATGCTCTACTGCTTTGCCTATACACTCTGTGTTTCCCCCTGCATCACTTAAAGCAGGTGGCTGTTGCACATCTTCTTTTTGAACAGAAATTTCACAAGTTACATCCTTATCAGATTCACCAGAGTAGACACAGACATTCTCTGTCATTCTCATGTCGTATGGTGTAAGGTCGGATGTTGTAAACTGGCGGTGACTCGCGTCACCATTGAAGGATGGCTCACTGCTCAGGCCAGACCCAACTTGATTACTGACAAATGACTCCACCACTGGTGTTTCCTTGGGAGTTTTATCATGAATGCTGTTGCATTCCTCTTCACCTTCTTTGTCCCCTGATGTGATTTGAGCAAAATCCTCTTGCTCATTAGGAGGTGACAGAGGCTCAGCATAGGTGACTTTCTCATGAACCTCCTGTGGTCTGAAGTTTTCAACAGCACCATCCTGCAGTATTTTTGGATAAGGGGTTTCCCATGCTTCTGACTTTGTGTCTGCATCTTTGGGTTTCTTTAAAATCTTTGGAGTGTCATTGAAAGTTACAGGTTTGCTGTTATAGCTGTTGTTGCATGCCGTTGCATGAATTACTGTTGGTGCTGTTCCTGTTATAACACGGCGAGATAAAAGGGAAGTAGTCTTGTGGCTAGCAGTCAGTGGGGTTTGGTAATTCTTTTTAAACCCCCTGAGGACAGAACACTGCATCTGTGGAGGATAAGAGCAGAACTCATGAATACACAATGAACTAATGCTGTAATAATGACCTGCACTGATGTCTCTTGAATACAATGCGTTTAGATGAAATCAACCATATTTGCATAACAATTCTGCCAAATATCCCGTATCTGAAGACATTCGATATCCCCACACAGCGCTGACTACTACTTCAAATAATCCCCAGTAATCTTAATGTGACAAATACTGTGCAGAACCTGCCCCCTCAAAGCATTATTAAAACATAGGTTCTCAAAGGAGTCTGGACACTAATGGGGAGATATTGATTGTCATTTCCTTTCACTGTTGTCTAAGTTACCGGAAAGCAAAGCCATATGGCTCAATAACCTTTGGGGACTGTCTTAGGTGGCTTGCATTACAGGACCAAAAGTGCCTAGCTCAGCCCCCATAGGCAACCTCCCCCTACCACTCCCCAGTTAAACTAATGTGATCACAAATTGTATCAACCATGTCCCCCACTCTGAGGGGCTTTTAGTTAGACTTAAGTGAAATTATACCTTTACCAAGGGTGTGTATTCAAGTGAAAGTAAAGGAGAGGATTTATGCAGCATATTGAGGCACTAAACACTGACATGGTGCTGATGTATGGATATTGTTTATTCATTTAATTACCTTTAGTGGAAATGTTTCTTGACTGATTTAGCAAAGAGTTGTCTCCCCTGAGGCTTTCACTGTCCAGTAAAGCTCTGCAGAAACAGACAACAGCAGAGACAGGTTACATTCAACAACTTCAAGTTCTGTGCAGTCTGAAGATGTGGTAATATTGTGATGTTTAGGATGTAGATGAGTGAATGCTGATATCATGCATACAGAGAAGTGGGTGGGAACAGGAACGAAGAGCGACTTTTGTTGCTCTTGAGCAGCAGGAACAGACTGAGGCCTGTTGTTATGGTAATGAAGGAGTGGCCTCGCCATTGAGGAGCCATCTGCAGCGCACAAACCTCTACCATCATTTCCTCACACACACACACAGAGTGGACACACACAAAATGGCAGCAGATATTATAAGCAGTCCATGCAGCACTAACACCACTGTCTTCACTCACACATGTGGACCACACTCGTCTCCATGCGTGTCTGGAGTATTAACTTCTTTTGCTTTCTGCATTTCTTTACAAGATTAAGATTAAAATACTAAATATAGTTTTGCAATACACAACATCTAAGTATAACATCAGTTTTATGTGCAGTGAATGACATTGAAATTTGTCCTCTAGTTGTGTCCTCCCCCCTCCCGTTCCCCTCTGCTGTTATTCTAGACTCCCTCAGCTCATAAATCGGTTGCTCTTCATTGAAGGGTGAGGGTCAATATTTTGAGGAGGTGGGGGAAGGAGCAAGGAGACACCACCATAGAGCTCCATAATGGATAAGTTTCTTTTTCCAAGACAACAGAGGCTGCTGTTTCAATGAGATGACCTTTAGTCCTAGTCCAGACGACTGCACCGGCGGCGGACGGGTCTTTATTCATCAGCTTCTCTCACCCATCGTAGAGTGTTTGTCTAGGCTGTTACTGAGAAGCAGTGTCTGAATAAGTTGAACTAAGCATCTAAATCAGAGTTTACATAGATATCTCAGTTGGACATGTGTGCTGATATTTAGTAACAGGTATGGACAAACAGTTCCATCTTGGTTGTTGTATCCTGATACCTTAGAGGTTAGTTACAACTAAAAATGATGAATCAGTCTGCTGATTATTTTAAATTGTTTGGTCTATAAGACCCTCCCTTTTGGCATTTTTACGTAACCAGGACTGGGTAAAACCTAGCATGTGACTGGACCATGTATGGCATCAAGTGTCTTTCCTGCTGAGCTGCTGGGAGTGTTGTCAGCCACTGATTACTCCATAACACCGGTAGTTTGTGCTTTAGCTGTGCACATTCCCTCGATGGGCATGTGGTTCTCGGCAGGCAGATGGGACTCTGAGAACATCTGACACCGGAGCTGACGGTATCAGAGCTGGCAAACAGAAATGAGTTGCAATCTCTGATGATGAGTGATGGAAAATGGGAAAGTCAGAAAGCCGTCCGACCATTGTTTAACTATATCACTCATTCACTCAATGTTGTGGTCCAGCCAAAAATGATTATCAATGCATAGTTGCTGAGAAATTTTCTGATGATCAAATAACCAACAAGTTGTTTTAGCTTTAGTTGTACACACATATAAAATCAATTTTCCCCAAATAAGAGTAGTCCTTTATGTAACACATAAACGTTCAGAATTCTTTCAGCAGCAGCTTGATAACGATAAAGTTTGATGAAGCAGAGCGGATAATTAAAAGTCAATATCAATATCACAGTTTGGAGCTGAGCATTAAGGATTTCCATGTGATTGTAACAATGAGTTAATCATTTTCGTCATAAAGACTGAGCATTTTGTGAAAATTGGTTTAGGGAAACACATGATGCAGTCATCTCCTATGATGAGACTTTTATCAATCATCAAACACACAAATACGAGTGTTGAAATCGGTATTAAATGTAGCATTGATCCCACATCTGTCTGACATAAAAAGGGTTCCCTAGATCATCCTCCTTTATCAAATCAAGTCAAATTAATTTAATTTATTTATTTATTTGTGAAGTCTTAACGCGTTAACATCAGTGTGTAACCACAGCTTCTGCTTTCTCACAGCAGAGTAACTGAAACCACACTGTGAAATCCACACTCTGCCTGCTCTTCAATTCTAAACTCTAATGTCATGAGATGCAGCTAGTAGTGTATTGCAATGCAGTGAGGTAACAGTACAAAGTGCAATGTAAGGTGAACATGTTGCAAATGTACATTTGATGCGATAGATTTAGTTTGCAGAAACAGTACATTCCAAATTTAAGCAAATCAGCACTTTTGTTGCACAATCTGACCGGTCTCAACCCCTGACGGTCACAGGTACGAGATAGATGATCATCGTTTTGGAATATTTTTAAGTTATCAATACTCTGGCACCAATATCATGATAATCCTTGTGGTGTTATTGAGGCACGGGGATCACAAAACATATTTCTCTCCAGTTAGATATGAGTCAGTGATTTTATGACACTGTGGTTATGGGCAAAATATTGCAAAAGTCTCTGTCTTCACATTGTTGTGTTTAGATTTCTGTTTGTGTAGATATTAAAGAAACCTGATACCTAGCTACCTACCATAGCTTCATAACTAATACACAGATGTGAGATCAATACATCATTCTAAATGTCTCCTGGAAAAGTTCTTGGCACCAATGTAGAAAGTCATTTTTGTGACAGTCCTCTTAATTGAGGGTGCTTCAGAAATCAGATTTGCTCGATGTGTAAAAGCAGCAGACTGCGCAGTGTACCTGTAAGTTGCGACCTCCAGGCCCAGAGACATCTTCATCTGCAGCAGGCCCCGGTTCTCCAGGAGGAGATGATCGATCTGCTGGCCCAGCTCCTCTCTCTCTGCCTCCAGGCCTTCCAAGTGTGCCTGCCAAAACAGGATGGGAAACAGGAAGAGGAAGCAGTCAAAAAAAGGCATGGAAGCATTCTTACATTGTATGAGTGCTCATTAGGTGCAAGTAAACATTCTTTGTTCCACTGTTTCTGGTTGTTCAAATATTAGCAAGAGGAAACCTTCCACCTAAAGTGGAATGCTGTTATATTATAGCTGCATATTAGTATTACACATCCATGTAATCTTGTTGCTAATTATTCAGGACCACACAGTGAGACTTCACCTCTACGACCTCACTGTGACCTAGAACTAATCCCAACAGACCCAGTCTACAAATATATGGCTCCCCAGCCCCTTTCAGACCCAAATGGTTTTCAGTGCATCAGAATATGAAATGAGCATACTGAGGGGGGACAGGCCCTTAGGGAAAAAGTCACAAGTGCTCTTAAAAGCCTTCAGTGGGACATCTGGCATGTTACTAAAGGCCTTGAATATTTACCAGGAAATGAGACGTCAAAAAAACTGTTGATGTGGTCATTACAGTTGGAACAACAGGGTCATCTGGTGATTATATGATTTTTAAAGACTTTACCAGTCATACATATCTGGCATGTAATAGTAAATGTGCTTGAACCTTTGACTCATGCAGTCATGCAGATGATGATCATCAAGTGTTCACATGCCCCTGTGGTTTGTAACATTATTGTAAACCACCTACATGTTTTATGTGAAACTGACACAGGCATCGAACACCGTGACTGACTGTATGTTTCATGCAGCAACAGATGTTCTCATGGGGATTATTTTCATACAAGACCTGTTTTTCTAACTTCTCTAAAGAGGAATAAATCAGCAAAGCAGTAATTTAAATGGCAAGACATTTCTAGTGAGAAGAAACTCTCTTCTGTGGTAGTATATATTGGAAGACAGAGATGCATAAATATGTATACAAACACAAATGATTGACACTAAATGAATCAGCTGTGGTCATTAATTCGTTCCGTCATTATCATTTTTAAGTCACTTAATAACTGCAGGTTTTTACAGCACCAGTTTGAGTTCTGATGGTTATTTGTTATTTTTGACATTCTGACATTTTCCAGTTAACAGGATCTGTAGCACCTGGCAGGTATCAGTGTTGTGCACTCACCTGGAGTTGCTGGATCTCCTGGCTGTGTTTGTGTCTCTGTTGAGCTGCCGTCTTCTCCAGATGCAGCCTGACGTCCTGAGCTGAGGCGATCTCCTTTTCCAGGGCTTGGAGCCTCAACTGGCTTTCGCTCTTCTCCTGGCCCACTTGGGTCAAACGGCTCCTGGCCTGGTTAAGCGACTCCTCTACCTGAGCTAACTGGCCCTGATAAGCCTCTGCTGCCTCTTGCCATGCCCTGGAGGCCCTCTGGGAGAACTCCTGATCCAGCTGTAGAAGGTTTGGTGTTTGATTGCCTCTTTGAGCCAATGTGAGTGGCACTGTGGCTCTGGAATGGGTCAGTGTGGCCTCCAGGTGGGCCACATCCTCCTGATGGGTTTGAATTAGGTGCCTC
This sequence comes from Lates calcarifer, assembly GCF_001640805.2. Classification (NCBI taxonomy): domain Eukaryota; kingdom Metazoa; phylum Chordata; class Actinopteri; family Centropomidae; genus Lates; species Lates calcarifer. Next base: position 2,017,716 of record NC_066847.1, read on the forward strand.
ATCTCATGCTCCAGCTGACTGACCTTCTCTCTCAGCCAGATCTGCGCCCTCTCTTCCTCCTCCAGCTCCTTCTTGCTTTGCTGCAGCATTGTCTTGGCCTTCACGTGGGCTTGAGCCTCCCTCTGTCTCTGAAGGTCCAGGGCTTGAAACTCTTCAGTCAGCCTGCCAACCTCCAGCTCTGTGAGGAACCTGGCCCTCCAGGCTGCATCCAGTTCCAGTCTTGCTTGCCGCACCCCTTCCTCCAAGCCCTTCCTGCGCGTTGAAGCTCCATGATTGCTGCGTCTCAGAGCTTCAATCTCCTGCGCAAGCAGCACATTTTCCTCCTCCAGGAGTTTGACCCGACTCAGATAGGTCTCCAGGCGTCGGTTCAAGTTCAGCATCTGGTGCTTCTCCTCACCCAGGTGGCTGTGGTGGACGGTTTTAAGTACACTGTGGAGCTCCATGTCAGCGTTAGAAAAAAGGCCTCACTCAGAGGTACACTGATTATGGTTTGGCAGCCAACTGTATCTGTGCCCAGGCCTGAGTCAGTATGTGGGGAGGAGGGGTTCGTGTGAGTGAGGCTCCTGTGAGGATCTGGTAGTGTGACTGCAGGCAAGAGGCTTTCCTTTCATACTGGAGTTAATGAAGGGGCTGGGCACATGGAGAGGGAGGGAGGAGGGCTGGAGAGGGAGGAGAGGATGGAGAGGGAGAAAATGGTGAGGGAGGGAGAGATGAGATGAGATGGATGGGCGGAGTAGGAAGGCTGAAAGAGATGGGAAAGGGCAGAGAGAGGGAGTGATGTAATTTCCAGGGTTAACTCTTTCACCACTGGCACTCCTCATCCCGGTATCCTTCATGAAATCTCCACTTTTCATTTCCTGCTGTCTTTTCCTGTCACAGTTGCACAAAGGCAAAAATATAAACATGTCTAACCTCGATTTAAAGCTGCTCAGAGTAAGGTGCTTCTCCGTTTTTACTTTGGACTTGGGAATGGTGAAAAGATTGCTACCTGATGATCTGAAAGGCAGAGAGAGTTCGAATGGTAAATGACAGCTAAAGATGTATCTTGATCCTAAAAACTTGAGAGATTTACAGACAAAGAATAGTTCTTTAAACTCAGCTGTACGGCAGAAACCTGAGAACTGGTGTGATGTGTTCAGTGTTCTTTGTCTGTTTTTAACCCTTTGGTGACAGCACTCTGAATGAGATGAAGCTGACACATGAGGAAAAAAAACCTGCTGGAAAGTGTGAAACTAAGCAGCACATTGAGAGAGTACGAGTTACTCAAGAATTTCTAACATCCTTTTGCTGAAAGCTGCAAAAACATAAAGTGTCAGAGGGGATTTTCATGGTGAAAATTAATTGAATCAAGTTGAGACAAATCATGTTGAAATCCAAAAACGAGAAAGACGTGTTTTTGGAAAAATAGTTCTTTTAGTCATGACATGGAAGAGACCATTAATGAAGCTTTTACTCATTAAGGTCATTAGCTGTGTGACGAGCTGCGCTCAGAACTTCCTTCTACATTCATTCCTAAGAGTTTCACCTGTTTCCTGCTGCGTATTTGGAAGCTGCATGTAGGAAGGTTAGTTAATGATTAGGCCAAATAATGCAAAGTGTGCTCACTTCCCTATGAATAACATAAAGTCATCAACTCCAGAAGCCTCAACAAACAGTATCTGCAGAGTAAAGGGAGCGAATACATTACTAATGATAGTGAAGATATATTTTACACAGAATGGATACTCAGTGATGCCAGGGAAAGCTTCAGTCAGGCTTCCTCATCTCCATCTAGTGGAGATGAGGAAGCCTGCACAGCTAAACATACATGTACCAGAGGAAAGGTCTGAATCTACAAAAACATATCATGCAACTTGCAGTGCTTTCACATCGTCAGTTCCTTTGTTTATCACCCTGATGACTGTATTTGTGTATTAGTTTCGATGACATCAGTGACGTACAACTAGATATAAAATTATTTCCTCTCCGTAATTATTCATTAGCTCCACTCAGACGACTCTAGCAGAGAACTGATCTCATCTGCTCTTCAACAAAGTAATATCACCATTAACCAAGCCAGACTGAAAATGAAATATTCACACTATCCACCACATTTTCACAGTTTATTATGAAAGATCTTTGACCTGCTGCAGATCTTCAGCAGCAAACGTGGAGGAATTTAATATTTGAGGTTTAACAACAAGCAAACAACAAAAATGTCATTATCTCAAGATTAGGAAGATGATTTTGCATCTTTTACTTCCCCTTTAAACAACACAATTCATGCACCTCATGATGTAAATGTTTATGTCTCAACAGAATTTAGGATGTAACTTCAAAAAGAGTTGCATGTTACTATGTACAGACAACAAAGTAAAGATTAGGCTGGAGGGTGGAGGGGTTGGTCACTAAAACAGTAAAAAGACTCAATATCCAACATATTTCACCAAATTCAGTAAGTCATCACCTCGAGACCACAAATACCCATTTTAATGGCCAAGCTTCAGTCCTTCTTTCCCTTATGTTGTTATTCATTTTCAAGCAAACATCTGACGTCCACATTCCATATTAGCCATCATCTCTCTGTATGTACACTGTTTGCATTATTACCATCTGTTTTAGATTAACTTTTTACAGTGCAAGATAACACTGCACATGGTCTGACGTTCATACCCAGCCAGTTGTGTGGATGCAAATAACTTTCTCAACCAAAAGCAGAAGTTGTTCATTTCAAGGTCTGAGCGACAGAATTGACTGAACACGGGAAACAACCACTTCTCGTATTAGGATGCTCTGTGGTTCAATTACAGTGGAACTTCACTGTCTGCAAGTCAGATAAGACTCAGGAGAACTGTAGCGATGGCAGAGGAGGAGGTTAACTACGCTTCAGTTGTATTCAAAACCAAAAAAAATCCCCGATCAGAGGGTAAGTCTGTTTTTTAAATCCAGTTAATTAAATCAGAGTGAGTGAGTGGAGTCCAGAGCAGGACTCAGTGGTGTGACTGTGCAAATGCTGTTTGCTGGTTACGTTGAACCAGGCGAGGATGAGGAATAAAATAGTCACTTGTGAAGCGTCAAAGGCAGTTTCCCCTTTTCCTGTGTGATCCTCAAACTGTAAGAGAATTTCATAATATTGTGTTTTAGCGAATAGTTTGAATGTCCTGCAAAGGTCTGCAGAGTACAGTTCTGGGGGAAACACAGAGTGACTTCTCACTCTAAAAGAGTCAATTTATCATCAACACAAGAAGAAAATGCTTATTTCAAGACTGTACAGCAACGACTCACAAGATTGTGTCCTTCAACCTGTCAGTTCAAAAGGAGGAGGAGGAAACTGTGTACGATGAAGTGAAGGTACGAAACGAGGCGCCCGAGCAAACTGCTGACACAAGCCGTAAGTTGGGAAAAAAAACAACTGTGTGCACAAAATAATGTTGTTAGTACTACTGCAACCATTACTCTTACTACAGTAAAAGGGAAGTAGTTTCAGGAGCTGAGCAGAATGTAGAAACAGTTGCATAGCTGCTCGTTCATGGCATGGTTAATAACAACTGGGGTGTGGAGTTTGAGTACATTTCCTTATCTGGGAAATACCTACATCTTTTAAACTGTATTATGGGAAATGTAGGATCCTTTTTTTAGTTTCACCCATATTAGGAATTTTATATCTCAAGTCTGAGCTTATTGAAAAAATCTGTAATGTAGGACGAGTGCTTCAGCTGTAACTAATGTTCCAGCCGCAACTATTACAGAATATACTGTAACTCCCAGCACAGTCTATCAGTTGCTATGTAGAAACACAAAGATGAAATGTTTGATGATTCGTTTAACGCCGCAGCCTAACATCTGTATTTGTTGTTTTGTCTCAGCAGAATTCTTACCAGACAAGAAAGCAGACAACAACAGCTGCTGCTGTAAGGTGGTGGTTTGCAGTTTGGTCAGTCTTTGTGTCGTTTTGGTGATAGCCATCGTCCTCATCTACCGTAAGTACACAAAACAGCCGGTCCACGCACGAACTCAGACTCAAACACAACTGTAACTTGATATCTGCATCATCAAAACCCTAACCCTAACTCAGTTAAATCAAACTTCAAAATAAAATGCAGTATTTTATATACTCAGCTGAATATGACTGTGAATTTATAGGTGGCTTTCATATGAGACACAGGCAACAAGATGGTAACTGGAAAGTGCAGTTTTAAAGTGTAGAGAACAAAGTGATATTTTTCTTGCTGTCATCAGATCCCATGTTATGACCCAAACCAACACCGAACTGATCCTACTAACATGTACTGCTGTGCAGCAGAGCCTGATAGATCTGCAAATCTGCAGCTGCACAAATATACTTTACAACTTATTGCTTTGAGTAATATTACTTTAAAACTGCACTTTCCAGTTACCATCTTGAGAAGGAACCAGTGGTCTGGGAGTGATGGCCACAGACAAGTAAAGAGTCTGAAAATATTGAGAGAAAGATTAACACGCTGCTGGTTTCAGTCTTTTCATGGGATTTGTTGATCTCCTAAATTAAAGAAACACAAACTTCTGGAAAGCTACAGAGTCAGGAAAAAATGGTAATATTACTCTCCATTAAGCTCATTTTCATTTTGCAGTTTTTACATTAAGAGATGCAAATCAAGTGAATGAGTTAAAACACAACCAAACGGCTCTACTGGATGAGAATCACAACCTGACAAACCTCAACAACATTCTCCGCTCAGAAAATGAAAACCTAAAGAGAAACGTCGACAATCTCACAGTAAAGGTTGGCAACCTGACACGAACCTATGCTGTCGCAGAGAGCAAGATCGCAAACCTGACTGCAGAAAAACAGAACCTGACAACACGAAACCAGGAGCTGGAGACAGAGAAGAACAACTTAACTGAACAAATAAAAGACTTGGAGATGAAGAATGCGGTCAGCGTCACTCAAGCTCAGAAGCTCATTGATGCCTACTGCCCCAAAGAAAATGAAGGTATGTTCAGATCACTTTAATCAGGTCCAATAATAAACAATAATAATCTCACTGTGCAGTGATGTTGTTTATTAGTTGGTCTCTGTTGTTTCAGGAAGACAGTGTAAAGCTTGTGAGACAGGCTGGGGTGTCTTCCAGTCCAGCTGTTATGCGTATAATAACGCTGAACCTTCTAAACAAAGAACCTGGGAAGAAGCTCGAGAAGACTGCAAAGGAAAGATTTCAGATTTGGTCACTGTAGCTGATGAAAAAGAGAAGGTAATGAGAAAACTGTTGGAATATTTCTGACAGCCTGTATGAACTTCAGAGTATTTTACAGTGTACTTGTATTTAAATATCTCTGATAACTGTCTGTTGTCCTCAGAATCATGTCAGTGGTTTAAGTGTGCCCAGTCAAGGACTCACTGAATACTGGATTGGCCTGAGAGCTGAAGGTGGGAAATGGAAGTGGTTTGATGGAACTAATCTGGCTGACAGGTGAGAGACACATTGCTGAACACTTTGAATGATAAAATCTATCAGCATTGATCTGACCATCATGTTTTTCTCTCAGCTTGTGGAAACAAACTCCTGTTGATGGTCACTGTGCAGTTTCTGATCAAAAAGAAGGATGGAAATCAGTGAGCTGTGGTGAAAGGAAACGATGGATCTGTGAAAAAGCAGCTTTATCTCTTTAAACACTGCAGTTAAACTTGAGAAGGTCTCTGGATAGTCTGTAAGAAATAATCACATGGAACTTAGCATCAGCTGGTTTATAAATATTAAGCTATGAAGATTTATATCCACCATTTTTATTTAAAAAAACAAAAATGACATTATTTTTAAAGCTGCTTGTGTGTGAGCTTTGTGTGTGTGTGTGAAACAAAAATCAGACACTCACTGATGTAATGTATATGTGCAGTTAGATATTAGATGATATAGGTACTGTGAGTGTGACTGCTGACAGCAGCATGAAGGAAAACACAGTGACTGAGCTAAAAGGGCAGTAAACTGTTGATCATTAAGGACTTTGTTTGTGCTTTTCTTTTTACTGCGTTAGACTTTCAGTGCTTATTATTTGTATATCAGCAGATTGATGAGAGGGACCAACAAGACTGCTCAGTCTGCTGGATGGAAGATTTGACATAGTTTGTGCTGATTGTCCAGCAGAGGGAGCTGCATTACCTCTCTGCAGTATGACACTGAGGCTGTGCTCTGAAGTGTCTGTATTCTGATGTAAAGAGTCTTTTTCTGTTCAGGTGACAGTTCAGTGGAAGCACATTCATGTTTGAATCTGTTACAGTGAATAAAGATTCTGCCGCTCAGTGCTGTCACTGACTTTTTCTTGAAACACAAGTTGTGTGTGTTAAATAGTGGAGGTTTTGATGGTCAGATGCATCTCCATCCTCAGCAGACAGAAAGAGACAAATATATTTGATTGTGATCAAAACTACTGTTGGTTGATACAAGATGAACCGCAGCAGCCAGAAGGCGTGACAGACACAGTGTGGGTTAAAACCATTAACATACATAAACACCACACACTCTGTGAGCTTTAAGTCAGTACACTCTACACTTGAATTTCATGCTTTGTAGAGGATGAACAGGAAAACACCGTGGTGGACTGTTGCTTTAAAAAGCCTGAATGTTTCTTTACCAGCAACAAGAATCCTTTAAAATCCTGTTCAGTTCTACAGGTTTGTCTGTTTTCAGGATATGATGAGCAGTTTTCACAAATGTTTTTATGGGTTTTTGGCTCCTGATGTTTTTTCATTTTGACCATACATTCATCTGCTTCCACATACATTTGTATGTTCCTACAGTTTCCCTGCAAACTATTTTGGTGCCATGAAAACAACTGAAAAGTTCTACCAGGCCTGGTTTCTTTCTACATATCTTCATATCCATCAGTGGCAGAGAGCTCAGATATTCTCAGCTGAATGAAATGAAGAAAACCTTGATTATGATGTACATTTCTGTCAGGTGATAAAAGGTGAACTGCAGCAGAGTGAGACGACATGACAGAGACAGAGCGATTAGATTTCCCATCACAGGTCATCACAGCTCAGCATTAGTGGCTAACCAGAGACAAACTGTTGCAGCAGAAAACAGAACTAAAAACCACTCAGTGAAAACTTCCCTCAGTCTTTATGTACGATCACAGACGAACTTTATTCTTTGTTCAGGATGAACAGAAAAACACAGCAGCCGACTGTTAGGTTCAAAAATCCCAATGTTTCTTCAGCTGAAGGTAAGATACTATCTATCTATCTATCTATCTATCTATCTATCTATCTATCTATCTATCTATCTATCTATCTATCTATACATTTCCTGCTGGTGTTTGAACCCTGATGTTTGATCTGAACTGTTTCAGAGAAACCTGAGGAAGCTGACTATGTTAATGCAGCAGTGTGCTCTGTGGACAAAATACCAGCCACCTCAGGTATGTTACTGACACTATTTACTTCATAAAGAGTAACTGTAGCATCAACTTTTTAAAGTATCCATCAAAAATTCATACATGTCAACATGAAGGATGTTTCTTTTTTTTTTGACATAATTCATCTGATTTATTTTTTCGTCAGATAAGAAGTCTCCCTCCTTCACTCAGTCTGTTCCAACAGTAGCAGGGTGTTGGCTCATACTGTTGGTGATTGTGGCCCTTCGAATCTACTGTGAGTATAAACTCAACAGTGACTCTTTATCATCTGTGAGCAAACATGTACATGTCTCTGTTAATGCTCCTTCCTGTATGTTTGACTGTAGTTACCTCGGTCATTTCTGCAAACAACACCAAGCTGACTGCAAAAAACCAGGAGCTGGAGACAGAGATGCAAAACCTAAAGAGAAACGTCGACAATCTCACAGTAAAGGTTGGCAACCTGACACGAACCTATGCTGTCGCAGAGAGCAAGATCGCAAACCTGACTGCAGAAAAACAGGAGCTGGAGACAGAGAAGAACAACTTAACTGAACAAATAAAAGACTTGGAGATGAAGAATGCGGTCAGCGTCACTCAAGCTCAGAAGCTCGTTGATGCCTACTGCCCCAAAGAAAATGAAGGTATGTTCAGATCACTTTAATCAGGTCCAATAATAAACAATAATAATCTCACTGTGCAGTGATGTTGTTTATTAGTTGGTCTCTGTTGTTTCAGTAAGACAGTGTAAAGCTTGTGAGAAAGGCTGGGGTGTCTTCCAGTCCAGATGTTACGCGTATCATGACGCTAAACCTTCTGACCAAAGAACCTGGGAAGAAGCTCGAGAAAACTGCAAAGGAAAGATTTCAGATTTGGTCACTGTAGCTGATGAAAAAGAGAAGGTAATGAGAAAACTGTTGGAATATTTCTGACAGCCTGTATGAACTTCAGAGTATTTTACAGTGTACTTGTATTTAAATATCTCTGATAACTGTCTGTTGTCCTCAGAATCATGTCAGTGGTTTAAGTGTGCCCAGTGAAGGACTCACTGAATACTGGATTGGCCTGAGAGTTAAAGATGGGAAATGGAAGTGGTTTGATGGAACTAATCTGGCTGACAGGTGAGAGACACATTGCTGAACACTTTGAATGATAAAATCTATCAGCATTGATCTGACCATCATGTTTTTCTCTCAGCTCCTGGATAGACAGTCCTGTTGATGGTCACTGTGCAGTTTCTGATCAAAAAGAAGGATGGAAATCAGTGAGCTGTGGTCAAAGGAAACGATGGATCTGTGAAAAAGCAGCTTTATCTCTTTAAACACTGCAGTTAAACTTGAGAAGGTCTCTGGATAGTCTGTAAGAAATAATCACATGGAACTTAGCATCAGCTGGTTTATAAATATTAAGCTATGAAGATTTATATCCACCATTTTTATTTAAAAAAACAAAAATGACATTATTTTTAAAGCTGTTTGTGTGTGAGCTTTGTGTGTGTGTGTGAAACAAAAATCAGACACTCACTGATGTAATGTATATGTGCAGTTAGACTTTCAGTGCTTATTATTTGTATATCAGCAGATTGATGAGAGGGACCAACAAGACTGCTCAGTCTGCTGGATGGAAGATTTGACATAGTTTGTGCTGATTGTCCAGCAGAGGGAGCTGCATTACCTCTCTGCAGTATGACACTGAGGCTGTGCTCTGAAGTGTCTGTATTCTGATGTAAAGAGTCTTTTTCTGTTCAGGTGACAGTTCAGTGGAAGCACATTCATGTTTGAATCTGTTACAGTGAATAAAGATTCTGCCGCTCAGTGCTGTCACTGACTTTTTCTTGAAACACAAACCACAGTTGTGTGTGTTAAATAGTGGAGGTTTTGATGGTCAGATGCATCTCCATCCTCAGCAGACAGAAAGAGACAAATATATTTGATTGTGATCAAAACTACTGTTGGTTGATACAAGATGAACCGCAGCAGCCAGAAGGCGTGACAGACACAGTGTGGGTTAAAACCATTAACATACATAAACACCACACACTCTGTGAGCTTTAAGTCAGTACACTCTACACTTGAATTTCATGCTTTGTAGAGGATGAACAGGAAAACACCGTGGTGGACTGTTGCTTTAAAAAGCCTGAATGTTTCTTTACCAGCAACAAGAATCCTTTAAAATCCTGTTCAGTTCTACAGGTTTGTCTGTTTTCAGGATATGATGAGCAGTTTTCACAAATGTTTTTATGGGTTTTTGGCTCCTGATGTTTTTTCATTTTGACCATACATTCATCTGCTTCCACATACATTTGTATGTTCCTACAGTTTCCCTGCAAACTATTTTGGTGCCATGAAAACAACTGAAAAGTTCTACCAGGCCTGGTTTCTTTCTACATATCTTCATATCCATCAGTGGCAGAGAGCTCAGATATTCTCAGCTGAATGAAATGAAGAAAACCTTGATTATGATGTACATTTCTGTCAGGTGATAAAAGGTGAACTGCAGCAGAGTGAGACGACATGACAGAGACAGAGCGATTAGATTTCCCATCACAGGTCATCACAGCTCAGCATTAGTGGCTAACCAGAGACAAACTGTTGCAGCAGAAAACAGAACTAAAAACCACTCAGTGAAAACTTCCCTCAGTCTTTATGTACGATCACAGACGAACTTTATTCTTTGTTCAGGATGAACAGAAAAACACAGCAGCCGACTGTTAGGTTCAAAAATCCCAATGTTTCTTCAGCTGAAGGTAAGATACTATCTATCTATCTATCTATCTATCTATCTATCTATCTATCTATCTATCTATCTATCTATCTATCTATCTATCTATCTATCATTGCACATTTCATCTCACTTCTTTTTTTATTAAATTTAATTTTTATTGTATTTTATTTTATTTTTACTATTATTGTACCTATGTATAGTGTGTTTATAGTTTTCTGTTTGTATATTGTGTATTTTTCTCAAGCCAAAAGCTTCCTAATGAAATTTCGTTATGTGAATGCATAATGACAAATGAAGAATTCTTGATTATATCTATCTATCTATCTATCTATCTATCTATCTATCTATCTATCTATCTATCTATCTATCTATCTATCTATCTATCTATACATTTCCTGCTGGTGTTTGAACCCTGATGTTTGATCTGAACTGTTTCAGAGAAACCTGAGGAAGCTGACTATGTTAATGCAGCAGTGTGCTCTGTGGACAAAATACCAGCCACCTCAGGTATGTTACTGACACTATTTACTTCATAAAGAGTAACTGTAGCATCAACTTTTTAAAGTATCCATCAAAAATTCATACATGTCAACATGAAGGATGTTTCTTTTTTTTTTGACATAATTCATCTGATTTATTTTTTCGTCAGATAAGAAGTCTCCCTCCTTCACTCAGTCTGTTCCAACAGTAGCAGGGTGTTGGCTCATACTGTTGGTGATTGTGGCCCTTCGAATCTACTGTGAGTATAAACTCAACAGTGACTCTTTATCATCTGTGAGCAAACATGTACATGTCTCTGTTAATGCTCCTTCCTGTATGTTTGACTGTAGTTACCTCGGTCATTTCTGCAAACAACACCAAGCTGACTGCAAAAAACCAGGAGCTGGAGACAGAGATGCAAAACCTAAAGAGAAACGTCGACAATCTCACAGTAAAGGTTGGCAACCTGACACGAACCTATGCTGTCGCAGAGAGCAAGATCGCAAACCTGACTGCAGAAAAACAGGAGCTGGAGACAGAGAAGAACAACTTAACTGAACAAATAAAAGACTTGGAGATGAAGAATGCGGTCAGCGTCACTCAAGCTCAGAAGCTCGTTGATGCCTACTGCCCCAAAGAAAATGAAGGTATGTTCAGATCACTTTAATCAGGTCCAATAATAAACAATAATAATCTCACTGTGCAGTGATGTTGTTTATTAGTTGGTCTCTGTTGTTTCAGTAAGACAGTGTAAAGCTTGTGAGAAAGGCTGGGGTGTCTTCCAGTCCAGATGTTACGCGTATCATGACGCTAAACCTTCTGACCAAAGAACCTGGGAAGAAGCTCGAGAAAACTGCAAAGGAAAGATTTCAGATTTGGTCACTGTAGCTGATGAAAAAGAGAAGGTAATGAGAAAACTGTTGGAATATTTCTGACAGCCTGTATGAACTTCAGAGTATTTTACAGTGTACTTGTATTTAAATATCTCTGATAACTGTCTGTTGTCCTCAGAATCATGTCAGTGGTTTAAGTGTGCCCAGTGAAGGACTCACTGAATACTGGATTGGCCTGAGAGTTAAAGATGGGAAATGGAAGTGGTTTGATGGAACTAATCTGGCTGACAGGTGAGAGACACATTGCTGAACACTTTGAATGATAAAATCTATCAGCATTGATCTGACCATCATGTTTTTCTCTCAGCTCCTGGATAGACAGTCCTGTTGATGGTCACTGTGCAGTTTCTGATCAAAAAGAAGGATGGAAATCAGTGAGCTGTGGTCAAAGGAAACGATGGATCTGTGAAAAAGCAGCTTTATCTCTTTAAACACTGCAGTTAAACTTGAGAAGGTCTCTGGATAGTCTGTAAGAAATAATCACATGGAACTTAGCATCAGCTGGTTTATAAATATTAAGCTATGAAGATTTATATCCACCATTTTTATTTAAAAAAACAAAAATGACATTATTTTTAAAGCTGTTTGTGTGTGAGCTTTGTGTGTGTGTGTGAAACAAAAATCAGACACTCACTGATGTAATGTATATGTGCAGTTAGATATTAGATGATATAGGTACTGTGAGTGTGACTGCTGACAGCAGCATGAAGGAAAACACAGTGACTGAGCTAAAAGGGCAGTAAACTGTTGATCATTAAGGACTTTGTTTGTGCTTTTCTTTTTACTGCGTTAGACTTTCAGTGCTTATTATTTGTATATCAGCAGATTGATGAGAGGGACCAACAAGACTGCTCAGTCTGCTGGATGGAAGATTTGACATAGTTTGTGCTGATTGTCCAGCAGAGGGAGCTGCATTACCTCTCTGCAGTATGACACTGAGGCTGTGCTCTGAAGTGTCTGTATTCTGATGTAAAGAGTCTTTTTCTGTTCAGGTGACAGTTCAGTGGAAGCACATTCATGTTTGAATCTGTTACAGTGAATAAAGATTCTGCCGCTCAGTGCTGTCACTGACTTTTTCTTGTAAATTGCTCCTTTAAAATGTCAGACAGCTTTCATCAAGTCAGGAAGAACAACATGATGTGACGTGTTTAATCACCATGAGGCAGAAGAAGAACTGGCTCCATGTGAACCTGGTCAACATCAGCAGCAACAGAGCTCCAGAACAGGACAGGAAGTCTAATCTACTCTATTAGGGAAGTGTCACTGTGTCTTTTACATAGAGAAATGTCATGTTTTTAGATGGGGCAATTATTGATTTCTTCATAATCAGCATTGCTTAATGTGCAACAACCGGAAGTGTTGAAATTCAGTCCATCAAAGCTGCTCAGTTTATCTGAATGTGGAAATTTATTTTCACCATATTGATCAGGTTTTGACTTAATTAAATACCAAGTTGTTTTTATTTTAAACTAGAATTTCATCTTTGTCAGATGCATCTTCAGCCTCAGCAGAAAGAAATTATTACTCTGTTATTATGATATGAATCTGTCAAAAAAGGTGAAGTTCAGCAGAGTGAGAGGATGTGACGGAGACACAGTGAGAAGACTTCCCATCACAGCTCCTCATTAGCTGCTAACCAGAGACAGCAGACAGAAATAAAAACCCTCCTTTCAGTCTTTATGTACGATCACAGACGAACTTTATTCTTTGTTCAGGATGAACAGAAAAACACAGCAGCCGACTGTTAGGTTCAAAAATCCCAATGTTTCTTCAGCTGAAGGTAAGATACTATCTATCTATCTATCTATCTATCTATCTATACATTTCCTGCTGGTGTTTGAACCCTGATGTTTGATCTGAACTGTTTCAGAGAAACCTGAGGAAGCTGACTATGTTAATGCAGCAGTGTGCCCTGTGGAAGGTGGTAAATGTGAAGGTTTAGAATCACTGGATATTTGATGTTTCAAAAGAAGGATGTGTTTCTATTGTCAACATTAAAACACATCTGAGTGTTTTAAAGAACATTGGTGACATAATTCATCTGATTTATTTTTTCGTCAGATAAGAAGTCTCCCTCCTTCACTCAGTCTGTTCCAACAGTAGCAGGGTGTTGGCTCATACTGTTGGTGATTGTGGCCCTTCGAATCTACTGTGAGTATAAACTCAACAGTGACTCTTTATCATCTGTGAGCAAACATGTACATGTCTCTGTTAATGCTCCTTCCTGTATGTTTGACTGTAGTTACCTCGGTCATTTCTGCAAACAACACCAAGCTGACTGCAAAAAACCAGGAGCTGGAGACAGAGAAGAACAACTTAACTGAACAAATAAAAGACTTGGAGATGAAGAATGCGGTCAGCGTCACTCAAGCTCAGTGGAGCATTGATGCCTACTGCCCCAAAAAAAAAGAAAAAGAAAAAGAAAAAGAAGGTATGTTCAGATCACTTTAATCAGGTCCAATAATAAACAATAATAATCTCACTGTGCAGTGATGTTGTTTATTAGTTGGTCTCTGTTGTTTCAGTAAGACAGTGTAAAGCTTGTGAGACAGGCTGGGGTGTCTTCCAGTCCAGATGTTATGCATATCATAACCCTGAACCTTCTAAACAAAGAACCTGGGAAGAAGCTCGAGAATACTGCAAAGGAAAGATTTCAGATTTGGTCACTGTAGCTGATGAAGAAGAGAAGGTAATGAGAAAACTGTTGGAATATTTCTGACAGCCTGTATGAACTTCAGAGTATTTTACAGTGTACTTGTATTTAAATATCTCTGATAACTGTCTGTTGTCCTCAGAATCATGTCAGTGGTTTAAGTGTGCCCAGTGAAGGACTCACTGAATACTGGATTGGCCTGAGAGCTGAAGGTGGGAAATGGAAGTGGTTTGATGGAACTAATCTGGCTGACAGGTGAGAGACACATTGCTGAACACTTTGAATGATAAAATCTATCAGCATTGATCTGACCATCATGTTTTTCTCTCAGCTTGTGGAAACAAACTCCTGTTGATGGTCACTGTGCAGTTTCTGTCAGAAACCAAGGATGGAAATCAGTGAGCTGTGGTGAAAGGAAACGATGGATCTGTGAAAAAGCAGCTTTATCTCTTTAAACACTGCAGTTAATGCTCAGCAGTGAGACTTTTAGCAGATTTGATCAAGAGGGGCGTCTAAAAATATATTGTATGTTTATTAATTTTACTTTGTCTCAGCTTGTCACTTAATGATTATTAATCACTTTCATGCATTAAGTGCAGCATGTTAAATTGCCCCTGTGTGTGTGTGTGTGTGTGTGTGTGTTATATACAGTAAATAAACTTGCCTTGCAACAAATTCTCACAGCCCAACATACTTCTCTTTCTTTTGTTGTAGTGATCTAATTTCCGAGAGGAACCTCATGATGAAATAATGAGTAAAGTTTGAAATGACTATTGTGAACGGGAACAGGTGCATACAGGTGTTCTAAAACAAGAGGGAGTTAGTTATTGCACTAGCTGCTTATCAACACAGCAAACAGGAACTGCTAATAGCTAATTCACCGTAATTAAAAGTATTCTCACTAAACACAACAAATCTATGATAATGTTATACATCTATTTATTGTAGAAGTTTAAATCTGTTCATATAAATAAAGACTAATGTTACATTTTGCACGATTTTGTTTTGTTTTGTTTTGTTTTGGTACAATACATGTGACATCTGGTAAAAATAACGAAGAAGCAGCCACTTTCTATGTCTTACTGCACTTGAACGCAACACATTATATTTTGGGCTTCTTTATCTACTGCGCCTGCGCCATCGTGTCCCGGAAACAGCAGGGTTGTTTTGGTATGCGCCAGTACAGAGTTTTCTGTCACAACCTAAAGCTCAGCTTTAACCAGCCAGTTTGGGCCACGGGATTGAAGACACTTGTCAGGATTGGTTTCATTATGCTTCGCCCGAGTTGATGAAACGAACTGTGTTGCGAGTGAAGGACAGATATTGCGTTAATTTAGCAAATTACAGGAGCTAGCGGTTGGCTAGCCTGTTAGCTGGCTAACTCAGAGCTTGTCACCCTGTCAACAAGTTGTGTTCAGGATGGACTGCGCGGCACTGGAGCTCGATGCTGTCAAATTTGCCAAAACAGCCGTCACGTATGACCAGAATGGCAAATATAACGAGGCTGTATTTTATTATAAGGTAAGTGAGTGTGTATTTGAATTTAACAGGTGTAAACGGCTGCTACCTGTCAACGTTAGCACTTAGCTCACCTTTCCTACAAGTTTAACTGTACTTTTACTTGCATTTTGTAACCTGTCGCTTTAAAATGTTGATAAAAGGACATATAATTACATCAAAGAGAAGATGGCGACATGTCTAAATTTTATATTTATCAAGTTCAGTTGTGGGACTGTCACTGCCAACACCCGACACATGTGAATATTGTAATGGCCACCAGTTCCTTTATGACTGTTTGCATTAGGAGGCAGCCCAGGCGCTGATATATGCTGGCATGGCAGGGTCCAAACTGGAAGGAATCCAGGACAAAGTGAATGAATATTTGGATCGTGTCCAGGCTCTGCACAATGCTGGTAAGCTAACCTGACCACAAACACAGTGGAGCCACGGTTTTATTTCGCTTTTCCTACTTTAAGCTTCATCGTGTTTTACAGCTTGACTGCTTCTACTGTGTTACATGTTATTGTTCGCTCCCCCTACTGTGCACTGACAGTTTATGTAATCCGAGCTAAAGTCTTGCAGAGGTGAGGTTTCTGTAATTAGTAAGAAATTGTTCAGGACTGTTACTGAATGGGCCCTTCAGACATACTTTCTCAGTTGCTGTCTGACAACTTTTTTCCATGACTCTCTGCACACTTATGGGTGTGTGCTTGTGTGTACGTGGGTGTGACCAGAGTCACAGTAGATGACATTTAATACTCTGTGTAGCTGCTGTATGTTCCTGCTGTTGTCTGGGAAATAAAACACAAACTTCATTGTAACAGCTGCTTTAAAATGATGAGCTGAATGGATTTGTTCACATGGTTTTCAGTCCAGTTCATCTGGAACACGTGTTACATTCTATAAAATGAACAGACTTAACCAAAACTGACCAGTCTTACGTTGGTAGACCAAATAAACTAGCGAGTCTTTCTTCAATATTTACATTCCATTTACTATGTACTCTGGACCTTTGACCCCAGTCCAGGCACAGAAGAGTGACCCGCTGAAGTCCCGGCAGCAGGTGGACCTGGAGCGCGCCCACTTCCTGGTCACCCAGGCCTTCGAGGAGGACGAGAAGGGAAATGATGACGAAGCCATTGAACTGTACACTCAGGCTGTGGAGCTGTGCATTAAGACGGTAGTGCTCGCTCGCTCTGCTCTCCTCTGTTTGTCATTACCCTGACTAACTTTCACTTGGTCTTCCCTCACATTAACCTCCACATTTTTCTCTCTTTCTGTGTTCCAGTCCAACGAGACGTCGGACCAGGCGCTGCAGACCAAGCTGAAGCAGCTAGCGCGTCAGGCCTTAGACAGGTAGATGTGAAAATTAGTGCTGCTAGTGCCAGAAGTAAAAAATGACCATGTTATTCTATCTGTGTTTTTTATTAACATATTTCTTTACACTGATTGGTTATTATATTCTTTCAGAGCGGAAGGTCTGAAAGATTCCCAGTCCAAATCAACTTCAACCCCGACTCAGGACAGGACAGGGCCCTCTGGTACCAAACCTGCCAGTGGTGGCATTCCTGGGGGACCAGTTCGTCAGTTTTTCCCCCTCGGGCCGGACTTCTCTCTCCACGACCGACCTCAGCCCCAGCCGGTCCGAGCGGTCCAGTCCAGCGAGCCGCACGGTCAGCGCTACACGTCTGAGGAGATCGAGGTGCTCAGGTGAGGAGGCTGGGATCTACTGTCGAATGATAAATGTGGGAAAACTCTTTACTACTACTTTCAAGGAAGGGAAAAGTCCTGGAAAAAGACAAAGTTGACCAGAAGATCTTAGTAAGCAGTTCCTGGGAATGTTTTTAATCTGCAGTGAAATTACAAATCCTGTATGAATACGTATGTGTGAGTCTGTTTTGTTGGACTAATCCTGTCCATTTTTATTTGCAGGAGTACATCTACAATCAACGGCATAGCCTATGTGCCCTTCATGAGCGTGGACCTGAAGGAGAGATTTGCCTTTCCTGTCCCTTTCTCGTGAGTTTGAGTCCTGTTATTTGACGTCTTGGTTTGCCAAGGTTCAAATGATTGGTGTGCAGCTTCAGTCATCATCTGTCCAAAACCTACTGCATACTGTTTGAACTGCTGTTTTTAAAATTAAACAAAGCTACATCAAACTGTCCGATTATTTAGACGAGGTTTGCTGTGATGGACAGAGAGAGAGAGAGGCTGAGTCTCAGGTAAACACCATTTAATTTGTTGTTTCCTTTAATTCTTCCAAACAGGGACAAAACAGGGAAACTGGCACTGTCACCCAAACAGAAAGCCATCTTCTCCCGCTGGGTCCGGCCAGACGAGATCTGCAATAACCCCACCATGATCATGTCTGTGTCCAGCTTCAGCATCAAACAGGTCAGAGGATTGTCCTACATCAGCAGGTTCTCCTCTGGTTGTTGTTGATTATAACAGCAGTTTTGATAAGGCTGTATTTACTTTGTGTTTGTGTCTTTGAACTCAGCCAGTAGATGGCGTGACAACACCAAATGTAAATGCTGTTAAACATGTTTAACTGTCAAACTCTTTCTTTTTGCATACGTGTGTAAATGTTTGTATTTGAGTGATGGATCCTCACACAGCAGTTGATGTTTTGTCGATCACATCACTAACATTCACTCCCCTTGTCCAGACGGTGGTGTCTGACTGTTCCTTTGTGGCATCACTAGCCATCAGCGCAGCCTACGAGAGGCGCTACAACAAGAAGCTTATCACCAGGTACTGTAATGTGTTTCTAGGGTAACGAAAATATCACTAAAATGTTGTTTTCTGTCACAGTTTTCAGTCGGTCAGGGTCTGTCTTTCTGTTTCAGCTTTAGCCTCTGAGAAAACTGAGTTAAGAATCGACCCTGACACTTGGCTTGTGTGTGTGTTTTACAGCATCATCTTCCCTCAAAACAGACGAGGGGAACCGGAGTATAACCCCTGTGGGAAGTACATGGTCAAACTTCACATCAATGGAGTTCCCAGGAAGGTAAAAGACAGATAACCACAGCCAGTTCATCAAGTTTTTTGTTGCAAATACTCATACTTTCCTGTTTGTGAATGGACAGGCTAACACAGACATAAAATTACTACCAAGCTAGAACCCAAGCTTCTATGCTCAACGTCCCTGAGATCCACAACCTGTCTCTGTCCCTGTTGCAGGTGATTATTGACGACTACCTGCCGGTGGATCGTAACGGAGAGCTGCTGTGCTCCTACTCCAGCAACAGGAACGAGCTCTGGGTGTCTCTGATAGAGAAAGCCTACATGAAGGTGATGGGAGGCTACGACTTCCCCGGTTCCAACTCGGTGAGTGAAGGTGGAGAAACCAAGAGACGCAAACTACTTTAAAACCACTTGGAGTAAATGTTTTATTCACAGTGTCCTTAATGTATCTCATGATGTTTGTAACAGCCTCAGTAAATCTTTGACATTCATTTTGCCCAGGCCAGTCTGAGCAGACATCATACTGAATACAAACCAACATCTGATGTCTCTGTAAGAAGAAGAAGTAGTTTCATATTTGTTGTGTGTTACAGAACATCGATTTGCACGCACTCACTGGATGGATCCCTGAACGCATCGCTATGCACTCTGACAATCAGTCATTCAGCAAGGACGACACCTTCCGCATGCTCTTCCAGAGGTAAACACACACTCATTTTTATTTATTTTTGATTTACACAGAAAAGGTTGTTTTCAAGTATTAACTGACTTTTCTCCACAACAATCACAGTTATTTTAATCAATACTGAGATCACGATTATTTTTCACGAGGAGTTGATGCTGGACAGACGTGGATTCAGTCGAGTTACTTGTCCCCTTTTCTTTTTTCCTGTTCTTCACTTATGCACATGTAGCTCTGTTTATATCTGCTTCTGTCTCTCTTCACTTCTAGGTTTCACAGGGGTGACGTCCTCATCACCACGGCAACGGGAGTGATGACAGAGGAAGAAGGGGATAGATGGGGTTTAGTGCCAACTCACGCGTACGCTGTTCTTGACATCAGGGAATACAAGGTTGGCATAATTTAAGTAGCATTAGAATGTAAGTGCTCAGGATGACAGAGGGAGGATGGAAAGTATTAACCTTTGTGAAGCATTTGGTTCACACTGAGTTGGTTTGTGTGTTGTGTCACTGGTGACTGGCAGCCACAACTCTTTTACTAAGCTGCTTGCGGCAGTAAAAATCTGCAACAGGTGAGGAAACGAGATGTTTTTATGAAGCTGCTGTTACGTTATTCTTGCAGGGAATGCGTTTCCTGCAGCTGAAGAATCCATGGAGTCATCTGCGGTGGAAGGGCCGCTACAGTGAGCGAGATGAGAAGAACTGGACTCCTGAACTCCTCAAATACCTCAACTTTGACCCTAAGACAGCACAGAAGTTTGATAATGGTATTCCAACTCTTTTTTCTACATGCAGCACCTACGATTTGGACATAAATGAATGCTGTGTGAGTTTGCATCTCTGACTGACTGACTCATTTTATATTCAGGGAAGTACTCAAATAATAACAATGAGGAAACATAGACTGCTATGCAGCAAGGACCTTATTCCACAAGCTAACAATTCAGCAGCAGCTTCATCCAAACTACTTAAACGGCATGTGTGGGTATCGTTTGGCAGAAATAATATACATAAGTATGTTTTTCCTAGTGTATAAACACCTGTAATTAATAATCGTTATGCTTTTGTTCGCTTAGAGTGAGCCATTTATATCCACATAGGGAGCAGGTCCTTTTCCACGGAGCCTGCCATGTTGCTACAGTAGCCCAGAATGGACAAAACGACACTGGCTTTATGTCAGGCCTTTCTTGTGTTTACGCTGATACCACAGTTTGTTACAGCTTTTTACATGTCACCTATTACGTGCAGTTTTACAGACTAGCAGAGTAGTTGTTGTGGTAGTTGATGCCATTTTGACGGCCATCGTAGAGGGAAGGGTGAGGGGACGGGTATTCAGCTGGTTGCAGTCTGTGTTCCCACCACTAGATGCCACTAAATCCTGCACACTGACACACGGGACAGATGAAAACAGCATTATATATCTTGCTGTGCTGTGTTGCTCTCCAGGTGTTTTCTGGATCTCATGGGAGGACCTGTGTCAGTACTACGATGTCATCTACCTGAGCTGGAACCCTGCCCTGTTCAAGGAGTCCTCCTGTATTCACAGGTATGTGTGTGGTGTGTGTGTGACGGGGTAGGGTTAGTCATTCAGCTGTGATCGTTAATGTTCAGGTAAAGGGCTAAATCAATACTAACCAGAGGAGCTGGCAAAAAAACTAAATCCTCCATGTTAGTGATCCAGTACAGCCTGACATACAGACCCAGCCTGAAGTGTGTGTGTGTTTGTGTGCCGTGTGCAGTAGCTGGGATGGGAAGCAGGGCCCAGTGAAAGACGTCTACAGCCTGGCTAACAATCCACAGTACAAGCTGGAGGTCCAGTGTCCAGCAGGAGGAGCTGCTGTGTGGGTGCTGCTCACCAGACACATCACTGACAAGGTAGAGATGCAGAGCTGGGAGACACTGACAAAGCTGTATTATGATAGGTTCTTACTTTGGTCAAACCTCAACACCAAGCTTTTATCTAATGGCTGTTATCTGTCTGTCTGTTTGTTCGTTCAGGATGATTTTGCACAAAACAGGGAGTTTATCACGCTGGTCGTTTACAAGACAGATGGGAAGAAGGTTTACTACCCAGGTAAGGATTGATAGATTTCTCTCTGCAGCACTGAGCTGTGAGATATGCACTGTAGGTGGGTGGCAGCAGCACTCCGTCACGCCTTCATTTCTGCCCCACAGTCACACACAACAAGGTCAGATGTCAGGAAGAAAGATTATCCCATCACAGCCCCTCAACTTCTCCTCATACATTACTCTGTAACACACAGCAGCAGACTTTTTCACAAGTTTGAAAATACATCAGTGGTCCCTCACCTTCTGCTGCAGAGCCAAGATGGCGACCATTGAGACACAGTGTTACTTTCACTAAAAACAGACACAGGCACTTTAAAAAATGCTGTACCGTGTCCCCTTCAGCTGTCACTCATTCATTCATCCATTCATCCACAGCGGATCCCCCTCCTTACATCGACGGCATCCGCATCAACAGCCCACACTACCTGACCAAGGTTAGACTGACCAGCGCGGGGACACACACGTTCACACTGGTGGTTTCCCAGTACGAGAAACAAAACACCATCAACTACACACTGCGGGTGAGAAAAAACATCAGCAACAGGATTTTAAAACTTGGCTCAGGGCCTCAAACATTTCAGCATCTCTTTGTCTGAATTCACTCTGGTCATTTCTTTCATGCTCTGAACTGGGTCTGTTGGTGGTGAAAGAAGAAGGAAGACCAGCTACTTTCAAAGCAGATGATGTGTTCTTTTCCAGGCAGCCATTTGTTTTTGTGTCAGTGTAATGCAGGGGAATGATGTTAGGAACAGTGACTGCTCTTCTCCTCTCCTCATCTTCCCATATTGCTCTGTTACACCCACTTATGCTTGAAGACCAACTGAGGGAGTTTGGGACTTTGAAATGTGTGTGTGTATATACACGTGTGACCCAAATATTTTTTTTCAGTAATTTATAATTGATGGACTCCTCTTGTGAACTGCAGAGAGGACTGTGGAGACGAGTTTATACTGAAATCACTCATAAAAAAGAAAGATGCGCGCTCTCACGTGTCTGTACGAGCTCCTCTCAGCTTAGATCAGCGTTTCTCTTTGAAAACCGTCCTGAGAATAACTGATTGAACTCTCTCTTGTTCACCAAGTTTTCACCAGAGATCAAAGCAAGAAGCAGGAAACATGATTCTTTCCTGATGTTTCTTTTACCAGAACAGTGCTGCTATGAAAGATCTATTTTGTGTGCAGATATTCATGAATAAATCAACAGATTTATGTCAGATATCCATCCATTTAGAAACATGTTACACTTTGTGTTACACAGTTGGTGATTAAAAAAAAGTAATATCAGTCTTTATGTTGTTTGCTCCTTTAATACAACATTGGCTGTTCATCTTTATGAATATTCATGCTTTGTTAGATCAGCTCATGTTCAGTGGAACATAACAGGTTTTGTTTCTTTACCTAGGTGTACTCTGGATGCAAATTCACCTTCTCCAAGATCCCAAATCCCTTCACTCACACCAAAAGGGTATGTTAACACACCAAGTAAATAGATGTCCATCATGTGTGTATGTGGTGCACTTTAATGTGTGATGATTGTGTCTTCTCATGTCTTCAGATCAACGGCCAGTGGAAGGGGCTCAGCGCTGGAGGTTGTGGGAACTATAAGGACTCGTATAAACACAACCCCATCTACCAGATTAACCTGGAGCGGTCTGGACCCCTGCTCATCGAGCTCCGGGGATCCAGGTAAGGCAAACACCGAGTTTAGAGTTTATTTGTGTAGTAGAGTGTGACATAAAAGCAATGACATGTACAAATAACTGTCAGTGTGCCTTCAAGTTATATGAAAGGTGGTGGTCTACAAAAACCTCCTGTCATGCTGTGTTTACATCAGCTCTGTTTATAGTGGTGTACTTTACATATCTGTCTCAGTTCACTTCAGCTTCACCCTCTCAGTGGGGGTTTCTGAGGGGTGTTTCAGAAATGATTTCATGACACAAAAGTTGGTCATAATTAGAAATGGAGAAAAGTGGCACCTCAGAAATATTGGCTCAAACCCACAGCTGTCATTTCTGAATCGCAGAGACAGTACTTTGTTATTATTTGTTATTCAGATGGAAAGAAAAGCAGTGCTGAGCAGTCTTTGGGAAAGTGCTTCTCCTGGTTTCATTTCACTTCATTTTAAAGGGATCTGTCTGACTTATTAAGGACTCATTAACAGGATGACTCAGAGACTTTTCCACTGTGGCATTAACGTCTAATAATCTTCTGGCTCTTTGTCTGTCTCTCGGCTTCACACACACACACACACACACACACACACAGGATGACTCAGTGTTAAATTCTGCCTCTTTATTCCAGCGACATGACAAATATTCTGTTGCACTTTTCACATCAATAATTCATGTACATAACTCAAGTCATGAGGTTAAATTAATGACTTGTCTGTATTTTCTGCGGTCGCGTACAAATGAGTGTGACTGTACTGTCAACTTCAATTCTTATATCACCAGCATGTCCAGGCTGTGAAGAGGTCAGGAATAATTATGTGCTTATTGTAAACCCTGACTTTGCTCCACAGACGGGACAAACGGACAGATCGTTAACTCGCTCTAAAATGTTTGTGTGTTGCTGTTTTTGTAGCATCGATCTCCTCAAACAGATCTCCACATTTCTGAGGTTGATTTAAGTATCTGAGAGGTAAAGTAGTAGTACAGACATCTGGTTTTCTGTTTGCCTGTGTGTGCAGGCAGTACAGTGTCGGGTTTGAGATGGTGACGGTGTCGACGGTGGGGGATCCGAGTCCGGCGGCCTCCCCGAAGAGGAGCAGTGGAGATTACAGGTACAGTCGACCTCAGTGCAGAAAGCTCTCATGTTTAAATGAATGTTTAGTGTCTTCAGACCCACAGCAGGGTCTGCTGGACTCCATCCATTAGCACAGGAACACGGGTTGATGGCTGGAGGTTCACAGTCTGGTCATGTTCCATCTTTACACACCAATCCTCACTGTACAGACACAGACATGTACAACAAATGAAGGAAATTACACTTAAGAATTTGATTGGAAACAAGTAATGACATTTGAATGCTTGTAGAGGAACCTAAAGAAGGCGTTCAGAATTTCAAATATCCCAGTAATTTACCTTACATTATTATGAAACCACGCTGAGAGAGACAGAGACATTTATTGTCACACTGTCATGAAGTCATCTCCCAGATATTTACAGCAGGTTTTTATCAGTCAGTAGTTTTCTGATGATAATAAAACATGCCAGATACAGTTGCATGGTAAGTTGATCTGTCATTTATCATTAACAATAGCTTTAGTTTAATGACAGAGACGTTTCCACATTGTGTTTTAGAGTTGATTTACCTCTAGCAAAAATATTCACATATATATATATATATATTATATATAAATGTCATTGAACACAAACATTTTATTTGCATATTTTTAACCTCACATACAGTATGTCAGTGTGCTGTCACAGACATCAGCAACAGCTACTAACCCAGACACAAAACAATAAGTGTTACTGTGACCATTTACACAAATCAGCATGACAAGGATGTGTCATAGGTCGGCCATGTTTCTGAGATAACGTGTGTGAATATACACACTGCTGTCCATCACTCTTCACTCTATAATTGTACCATAAGAGTGAAGTGTTCTGCAAATTAGTCTGATAGTGTTGCTGTTTTTTAATCTCCATTGAAGCTTCCCATCTGAAGTGTCTCTCTTTCTCCCTCTCTCTCTTTTTCCAGATGTGGCTTCTGCTACATGGAGGCGGACCACGTCCCAGCAGGCATCTACAACGTCATCCCCACCACCTTCCTGCCCAAACAGGAAGGACCCTTCTTCTTGGACTTTGGAAGTACCTCGCCCCTCAAGGTCTCCCAGCTCCAATGAAGATGGAGCTGGAGAGGGGACGAGGCGTGGACCGGGAGGATGGTACTTCAGGACATCAAGGGATTTTTCTGATATTTCTGTTTGAATGTGATGAGGCGTCGAGGCCTCCACTAAGTCCAAAGAGCCCAGAATGTGACTGACAGCCTCAACTAAACACCATCTCAAACAGCCTTTCCCTGTTCCCTCTCGCTGGATCCTTTGCTGAAATAAATGGACAGATCTTTGGCTTCAACTTCAACACTGACGCGACGATAATACACAGTTATGGGGAAGGAATAAATTATTAATGAGAAGTCATCAACAGGAACCTCAGTATGGAACAGAACAGAATCAAGGCGTTTCAAAACCGTAATAATAAAAATGAGTCAGCAAAGTGGTACCTCTTTTTACCATAATAAGATAAGACAGCATTTCTTCTGTATGTACCTCCACCAGATGGATTCATGAGCATCCCTGCTCTGATGGACCTCATGAGAAGACACAAATCATACGACCACGTCCAGGAATGACTGGATGTTGGAGAAGTAACAGGGTTGAAATGATTTTTTTTGAAATTTTGCTGCAGTGAGCACCTCATCGATACAGAAGTGAATTCTCAGCACTCGCTTCTGGTTGGAATTTGACAAATGTCATGAGATTGGGATTTTTCTGTAATGGTTTGGACCCCTTAATTTCAGTGGCACACGATCTTTATGCCTCAGCAATAGTGAGCTTCCAACTTTCCCACAGTTTATGTTTGTCCCTTTCCTCTCTGACGTGAACCTGTCACCTTTAGTTCTCCATATACTTTTGACCAATTTGTGGATCCTAGTTGTGATAGCCCAGCCCGGCAGGTGTAGGCAGCGTTTGTGGCCCTGCCATGAAACGACAAGTTTCTCTACAGAAAGCAGAAATCCCCTCTGTGTGGTATATCTCTCAGACCAGGCTGTTTGGAGCTGTAACTAAACTGTGTCCAGGACCACAGCGTTTGTCAGATGTTGGAGGTGCTCATTACTGCAAACTGCTCGAATAAAAAGCAGTTGCTTGATACAGGCAGCCACAATACAAAACAAACATGAAGGCCCCAGCTGTTCTCTCAAAATATTATGTTGCCAAAACCTGACCAGACTTCTTGTCAGTTAGTTTGTCTCCCAGGAGTTTAACAGTCTGGAGCCTCTGCCAAAATAGCAAAAGCAGTTTCCAAGTGTGACAGGTTGAAGGGACGGTCGGTTTCCTCAGATGACCATGGAGGGTTGTTTTTATTCTCAGGAGCAGTGCAGCACAGCAGCACCACAGGGAATCCAGTATGGCAGCAGTTGAATGATGTCTCCTCATGCTGTCTGTGGACGTGACGGCTGAGTGAGGACGTATCAGCCTGACTTCACTGACAGGCCTCACGTCAGCTCTTAGCACTGCTTGAGACAGGTATCACACACTGTACGTGTTATACTTGTGTGTGAGTGTGTGTGCATGTGTGAATGTTTGATTTCTATTGTCAACATTTTAAAGGTAAAAATGTATTGCCAAGTACTTATCCTCTGTTTACTCTTATGTTACTGAGCTGCACTTTTTAATCATTTCTTTTTATGTTTATTGTCAAACACAATATATGGAAATGAATATGTCACTTTGATTCTTCAACGCCAGCAGTTTAAGCAGTTATCAGAAAGCGGCTCATTTAAAATTCACCTTGTCTCGTCAGTTTTCATTGTGAGTGTGTTCTGGGTGACGTCGCCCATCAGCAGCCTGTCGTATACAGATGTAGCTGCTGAATTCTGCGCTGCTTCTCTCGGCATCGTATTCCTTGGCAGCAGCGTTTGGTGGATTTGGAACCAGGCTGTATGTTGTGGTGTGAGTCCATCCATCAGCAGGAAGGTTGTGTTGCATCATGTCGATGCAGTCCTCTCAGTCCACTCCTGTATCTGTACGTTAGTGTCTGATGCACATTCTAGCTCAGTCAAATCACCAGATGTCTTTCAGTCGTCCAAAAAAACACAATCAGTGTTGCTTATTAATGCGTCTCAACACTTAACTGCCAGTTTATTAGGTACACCGAGTTAAAACTGGTCAAATCTGACAAACATGAAGGTTCTGATGTTCAGTTTTCACTGAAACTGGTTTATAAAAGTGTTGATTCAGCTGTATGATGATGTGGAGGTTGCACAGAGAGACAACTGAATCAACACCTTTCTAAAACAGTTTTAAAAAATGAACCTCCGTTTTGAGAGTAAAATTTGATTCTTGAACATTGTTAGTCACAATAACCATAACTCAAGCTACACTTACTGCCTGTTTTTGTTAAGCTTCTCACCAGGGCTGTCAGATGCAGTGGAAAACTAGTGAGTGGGCCTTGAGTCACTGACTAGATTTTTTTGGTCACTTACTGTATTAACAGTTCTGTACTTCTTTTATTCAGCGTCCCTCAGTCACAGATGTTTCCTTACAGCGGACTACACAGGGTTACATTAGTGCACAGATTCAGTGTCCTCACATAAACCTTCTCTCTGTTTACTGGGTGTAATGCACAGTTGTTAAGGTGCCGTGAGTAAGTGTAAAGTCACTGTCACACAGCTTCATGTTGCTGCAGTGTGGGTCCACACATTGATTACTTTCATTTAGCCGATAAAAGAAGGATCATTGTTTTTTGAGATTGTTGCTGATATATTTTCACGGGATTTCACTGCAGCCTGTGATGTTGTGTGCACATGATATTTCATAAGACATGTTCAGAATATAACACCAAAACCATACATGGTTTAATTTATTTAACCACGACCTTTAGCTTTGCTAAACCATCATTCTGTTTATTCTGAGATAAACTCTGACCTGGTTCACAGCACTGCTTCTGGGACAATTTTCATTAATGATCTCTGTTAACAGCCATTCATAGTCAAAGCAGTGCTGACTGGAGGCTGACTGTAAATGAACTGATGATGCTGGTGTGCTAAGAGGTTGAAATGTTGGAGTAAAATATAGCTTTAAATCTCCTTTGCCAAGCACTTCTGTCAACGATCCACCTGTTCATGAATGGTAACTGTTATGGATACCCTATCTTTGTCACTATATGAGTCATGTTGTTTTAACTGGCAGCAGGACAATCTTGCCGTGACCTGTTGTATGAATGATGATATAATGTTTGCAGAACTTGCACTAAATGTTGGGTAGACAGACGTATTCAAGCTTTGAATACAGAAAATGATATCTCACTCTGTCTGTGCTCTTTCTTTATTTCGTTGGGAGTGGAGGGGGCTTTTATTTTGATAGTGCTAGCAACATCCATCAGATGTTATACCTTGTGCTTCTGAAGCCACTGTTTGAAGTTATTGACATACTTGTTTTTGTCGGGGGACATCTGTGAAATGTGATTTGATCAAGGATGCTAAACATGCTAACTCTTCACGCCTGGGGTTGTTACATCTTGTGACTTAAAATCATAACTCTTGATAAATAGCAGGACAGTCATATGGCAGCGTCACCTATACAGTGTTGTATATTCAAGCACAAGATAAGTGATCACAAGAAATCATGGCCTTAACATCAGTAACAACAAATGAAAGAAAGTTAAGCGTCAGGAGTAATGAGCAGTGACCTGGGATAACCAGGAGGGATCAAAACAGTACACGCAGACATTTTTCAGCAAAAAGATTAAAGTATGAAAATGTGAAGATTTGCTGCCAGAGAAATATCATGTCATAAATTACCACACCAGGCTTTCTTTAAACAGTGAAGAAGCAAAAGGAGAAAACCTAAGTATACAGAAATTACAGTTTCTGTTGGTGTATGGTAAATGCAACAAAAGAGAACTGAATTAATAAAAAAAAATCTCATTACATAAAATATGTAAAACTGAAGCAGTTCTCAAATAGATGCTCCAAAATGTGTTACCTCAAACTGGAAAAATCAGCTCTGATATTTGCACGCTGCCAGAGTAAAGTTACCAACAACCTGGTTTATGTGATGTCTTCAAGCACAAAGGTCAAGGTTCAGAGGTCACAGCAGCCAGTTGAAAAGCCCTTTCCTAAAATAGAAGCTAAAACCGTCCTCCTCAAGTTATGTACTCCGGCTTTCATCTTTAAAATAGTCGCTCCAGCTCAAGAATAGAATAGAAACAATAGGATGGACTGATGGCTGGGCGTCTGTCTGACAGAGGTGACACACGGATGAAAGTTAATCTGCTGTTTGTATCCCTCCATGTCCACAGCACTGACGACAAGAGGCTAAAAGGTCGTAAAAGCATGTAAAGAGAAAGACGGTCATGGGAAAAACACTGAAAGGAACGGTTGTATAAGTGATTGAGTTGTTGAAGCACGTGTCAACATGCAGCTGCTAATCTGCTGTCACAAGGAACATGTGGCCAAGATGACAACTTTGAAATTAACCACATGAAGTTTCATTTTCAAGTGTTGCTTCTGTGGAAAACACACATGTAGTCACATGCTTCATATAGAGCAAATTAAATTATTTTCATTTGGAAATAAACAGCAAATTAACTCAAAGTTGAACGCACTGAGCTGCTGCCTTTTGAATTAATGAGAACTTGTTTGTCATAGCAGAGTACTCACAGCTATGTGATCCTGATTCTAATGTGAGGAAGTTATTTCATCTTAAAGATGCTTAGATTTCACATTCACTTCTCTGTGTAGGTGTTAGAATACCTGCAAGGCCTCAGCAGCTGTTATATTTAGAAATGTCTTAGAGCTGTAACAGATTGAGGCTTTTCTTAATGATCAAACAGCCGAGTTAGAAGTGGACTGGATACAAAGATTAGACAGGGTTGATGATGTTTAGACAGAAGGAGGGAATGCCAGCTCTTGTGGTTTTGGTAGTCTTCCAAAGCCACAAAATATTATGACTGTTAGAGGCCAAATTACAAAAAGCATATTTCCTAACTTAGCCCCAGTGTTATCTGTTCAAACAGAGTGATGTTTGTGGCTCTAAGGTAGAGGGAGATGAGTTTAACAGCTCTTGTACTGTGTAGAAAAAATATTTTGGTTGTTTCATCTGGTTGGAAGCAGTGAAAGTCTAATCCGTGGTTATGAACTGGAGAAATCTCTTGGGATCTGCCTCAAAAATGGCAAAATTGTCCCTTGACAATACAACTGCATGTCCATGTAATGAGAGCATTACAAGGTCTGTCTGTTTCACTGCTGTCGTCTTTATTGGGAAAATGTGACGGCCATTTAGATCACTTACAGCTTCTCTTAAGATGTGCCAGACACTGGTTGATGTTAATGCAATTCTGCCTGGTTGTTTCTTGAAGTCAGGTTGCCTAATAACACTTTCAGTTAGCTAAATGACTGCACAGAGCATCATGCTTTTCATTTTACAGAAACTGTGAGTGTTTCTTGGAGAGAGTGTCCTGGTCTTCTGTCACGGTAAAGGTCTCTAAACTTATCAAATCCAAATAATGACCCCAGCCTCTGAGGATAAAGCTAACACAAGAACATGTGCAATGATGTCCCACTCAAGTTGAGGTAATGAACCAGGACCACAATGAAGTGAACGACTGTTTATTTTACTGTTAATCTGAAAAACAGGCTCATAAGCTGCTGAGAGGAGTGAACACCTACTGCTCACACACACAGCTCTGACAGAGACTGGCCAGTTTATATCCTCGATTCAGCAGCAACAACAACAACAGTGGGCTTTAAATAAAATACAAGAGAATAAAGAGGGTAATTTAGCAGAGTGAAAGGATAAATCTGTCAACAAATTCCATGAAAAGAGCAAAACCAACAATGAATACAATATTAGTATAATCTAAATATTGTAAGCTTATTCTTCTGTGCCACAGAGCTCTGCTGTTGTCTAAAGACTAATAAAAAATATGTGTGTGGGCCACAATCCCACAATCCTAATCGTTTGAAAAACATTTGACAAAAAGTACAGCGTCCAGCTGTTTTAGACGGTTACTGATTGAATATTTATCAACACTGTTTTTAAAGAATTATGTCTTCAGCAGGACATTGTTGGTTTTGGTCTTTTCATAGTTTGTTGACAAGAAAAAAGATATACGCTTCAGATTTTGTGCACTGATGATGATCTGGTGCATGGCTGTACGCCGATCTTAGCATAAGACTTATTTCCGTGTTTTGTATTTTAAGACCAATCAGAGGCGGCTGCTAGGCGGGCCAGAGTTGGCCGGCAATCAGCGTTTTTATGCCAACGTTAGCTGACGCATGACGCCGTTGGCTATGACGTGTCTCGCCATTGGTCCTGCCTTTCTGGGAGGAGCGTAGAGAGGCGGAGAAACGAACTCGATAAACAGTTTAAAACCACGTCTGAAACGTTGCTTCTGTTTGCCAGTGCTGTGGGAAGACGTCGTTACCGAAGAGGCCACTTTACCGACATTTTGCGTCTCTTTGTCATTTTGTGTTTCACCCTAGCCATTTAAAGTCATTTATGTTGGTTGTTTATCATGTCGTTGTCGTTGTTTGTGGCTGTTTGCGGTCATTTTGTATTATTTTGCGTCTCCACCTGGTTGTTTTTCACCCGGGTGTTAGCATTAGCATTAACATCGAGCGTTAGCATTAGCCTTCTCTGTAAACGATGTGTTTTGGGGTTTATCGTCGTTTTTTATGCGTGGGGTAAAGCGTGTTTGTGTGTCTGTGTGAGTTGTGGAGGGCTGTACGGTAGTCTGTCTGTTTACAACTCCGTTCGCATCTTTTGCAGTTACTTTCCAGACAGTTACTGCTTCTTTGTAATGCTATGCTCCATCTTGGTCAGTTTAAGTCGGTTTATGGTGGATTATCATGTCGACGTGATCATTTGTGTCTATTTGCGATAGTACTACATCATTTCCGTCTATAGCTGGGTGTTTCACATCTACTTATGCACAGCTTCTTTGTGGTTGTTTTGCACCGTGTTGTGTCTTTGTAGTTTTGTGTCTATTCCTGGTTATAAAACGTTTCTTTGTGGCCATTTTGTGTTTCAGTGTGGCAGATTTTTTCCTCTTTGTCGTGTGTGTCGTTGTAGCTTTGTGGCACTAATCTGTCCATACTGTCCAGATTTAATTGAGGTCAGTTTTGTGTTAAATACAAGATTGAAAACTAGATTTTAACTGTACTCCTCCACAAGTTTTAAGCCTCAGGAGTAGGTCACAATGTATGAGCTGAAATTACTTGAGAAATTATTATAAAACTATTTTAAAAAATGCCTTTCTCTCTGAGCCCAATAAAGTCATATTCTAGTAACATAACAATTCATTCACCTCAAAACTCATAGTGTGATTGTCAAGATGCTAGTGTTTAGTTTTCAGTGTTGTGTTCTTCTATACTGATCAAGTTTCGGAGGTGAACTATTCTTTATTAATGAGGTTATTTGTTGTATTTGTATTTTCCAGGTTCACTGGTTCAGCTGCTGCAGCCTGGACACAAACACCAGCTCTCACCTCACAGACCAAACAGGTATGTGTCCTAAACATTTACCCAGTCTGAAAAACGTGTCGATGAGCTGAATTATTAATGTTAGTAACAGTCTTAATGTTTAAATCCTTGGTAATTAATGAGTTTAGTATTGAATATAATAACTGATTGATCATGTCTATAAATTGTCAGAAAATAGTATTAGTAATAGTCCCTGCTTTCAAAAATGTACTTAAGTGAAAGTTTTGATTTTGCAGTTCACTGTAATATTCCTCCAGTGATTAGTTGACAGACAATTCATACAGAAATGTCAGATTTAAGATAATCGTTTTAGTAAATATTTATTGTTATTGATTCTTAAAGATGTGATGCTTTTTCTTGTCATCTGACAGTAAACAGCCCATTTTCTGAGACACATCTCTAATGTTTAGACAATGTTGTGGTTCAGCTGTAAAGTTGAATATTTAAGAGTTTGGGGTTAAAACGTTGCTGAGGAATAGGTCATAGATTATTGATCATTTTCCTTTGTATGTTGCTCTTTTTATTTCCTCCAGGTGTCACCACTTCGTCCACGATCGCAGAGAGTCTTCGTACAATGAAGAAGTTCTTTGAGACAGAGGCCTCCAGGTAATTCACAGCTTTACATCAACTGTCCAACACAGAGCACTGACATTAAATTACCTTCAGTAACTGATCTGAAGTCTCAATAGTTTGATTTATCACAAAAAGACTAAACTTATTATTGAAGTTTATTTACATAGTTGATGAAAGTACAGTTCAAAGAAAATGAGGGATTTAAACATATGCTCTCTCTCCCTCCTCCTTGCTCCTTCTCTCTCCACCTCTCTCTCGTCCTCTTACTTTCTCTAATTTTCAGTCTATCTTTCTGTCTCCTTACCCCTCTCTCTTTGCCTCCTTCTCTGTCTCTCTCGCTCTCTTCCTTGCTCTCTCACTCTCATGCTTTCTCTCTATCCCCGTCTCCCCCTCTCACACTTTCTCTCTCTCTCTCTCTATCTGTCTGTCTCTCTCTCTCTCTCTCACATTAGTACAGTAAATCATAAAAATGTGAACAACATATTCAGTTCAGTGTCACACTAGAAACTCTTCTTCTTCTTCATTCTTCATTTTGCTTCTACCAACTAGATTTTGTTCAGATTGTAACTGACCGTGGAGAAACAAACATTTCCATCCACTGTTGAATATCAGTGTGAATAATAGGAGCTGATGGAGCCAGTTCTCCAGTCAGAGCAGCTTCTTTTGTCTTTGTGTAAAAAGCTAATTTAACTAGTTCTGATTAGTCCAGAACCAGTTAGTCCACACTCTGGTTCCTTTGTAGATTTACTGTCTTTTACTTCTCTATCTTATGATAGTTTGAGGTTCAGAAACTCTATGTGCTTTTATTCTGATGTGTTAACAGTCGCATTTTTATATTAATGTTTGTTGTGTTTTTCTCCTACAGGATTCAGACTTTAGCCATTAAATCACAGAGAAAGGAGACAGATGTGAAGACATTTCCAGAAGGTCAGTGTTAGTTTATTCTTTTTAGTTTGACTCTTTAAAACCTCTGGTTTTAAGACCAACAAATTAAAGATGCTTATCTTATCAGTTTTAAGTATTTTTCAACATTGTAGCTGCGGAAAATAAGTCTAAAAATATGTATAACAAAATATATATTTATATCTATCTATACATGTGTGTATATGTAAGTAAATACATTTAAACCCCTGAATAAATAGGCCTAACAAGTAAGTATTAAATAATTAAATAAAAAATACATTTTGAACAGTTTTGATACTGTACTATACTACAAAATTTTTTGAAAGTTTTTCATGCCTAACTATAGTATGACTTTTTCATGGTTTTTTGCCTTACTATACTAAACTAACCTTTTTTATGCTTTACTATACTATGGTATTTTTGAAATTTTTTATACCTTATTATACCATGACTTTTTTGACAGTTTTTGACGCCTTACTATGCTATGACATTTTTTATGCCTTAATAGAATATGACATTTTTTTTTACCTTTTTAATGCCTTGCTATAAGTAAAATGTGAAACCACAATAACCAAATAAAACCTTAAAAAGTATATTTTCTGTTTGTTTAAAAATAGGCCTAAAAATTAAAACATGAGAATCATGACGTTTTTCTAAGATTAAAGCGCAATAAAATGATTTGTATGACACCAGTTTCAAAATAGAGAAATGCAACTCAAAAGTTTTTCTGACAACATTTAACAAACCACAGCAAAGATAATGACAGACATTGACCACAAGGAAGCACCTGTTAGAGCTGGTTAGGGTTAATGTAGTTATGAGCACATTTTGAACATGTCTACTAAGAATTTTTGTGATCATTTAACTGTGTATGATACAATTATTAAATAGTTGTATCATGTATGTATCATGAATGTTCTCACAAGTGTTTAATAAATACATATTAGTCTTTGGAAAATGCGCCTATGACTACATTATATATGGTGGAGAAAAAAGTGTTTTCACTTGAACAACAGGAAACAAACAGTTTACAGCAGTTAGATGGTGGAGGTCTTTAATTAACAGCTTTGTAATACTTTTGTTTTCTTTCACCCACTCCAGGTCTTCAGCTGCTGTCGTCTTCCCCTCCTGCAGAGACGAGAACACGTCTATTTTTCCTTTCCTAAACTCTCCTTTTTCTTTTTTGATACCTAATTACAGTGATTTAAACCAAACATTTTACAACTCAATATCACATATTTTAATGTGTTTTTCACAGTAATGATTAGAAACAGTTCTGAAACTCTTTATAAAATAAGAACCTACTGTAATCATCACATAGTTATCTGTCAGATTTCTTAGAGATAAACACGAACCATGTAATAGATACAGGGAAACTATTTAAACTGTTATAAATGAACAGTACTTACAGAGGTAAACCTACGATAGAGTTTTTAACCTTTCCTAATATTCCTTTTTGACCATTTTTGCCTTACTATACTATGACATTGTTTGGTGGTTTTTGACATCTCAGTAAAATGACATGGTTGGACTATGCTTTGATGCAGTTTAAGGCACAGGAACTATCTTACCCTTGTTTTTCCACAGACGCACACATTCAGTCACATCTCTACACAGTGTTTGTCAGTTAGGTAAGATTTTGTTTTTTGTCATTTCATTTTGGTATTTTGTTATTTCAAATTATGCAATATCAGTAGTCCTATCTATTGCTGTGTACATAGTCCTGTTTGTACTGTTTATATTGTTTTTAAGTTTACATACTGTTATATTTGATCTTACTTTATGCTGCAACACTGAATTTCTAATTAAGGATTATCTTACTATTTCTCAAATAAATACTCTATTATGAACACTGAATATTTGCCTGTCTGTTTAATATTGTATGAAAGTGAATAATTTTAGCCACAGGCCACTTGTAGCCAGAGGTTAGGGTTAGAGTTACGGCTTTTAGCCACTGTTAAAAGCCATAACCCTAACCCTAACCTCAGGCTACTAGTGGGCTAAAAAACTGTAACCCTAACCTCCAGCTACAAGTGACGAAAAACACTGTAACCCTAACCCTAACCTTTGGCTAAAAGCCATAACCCTAACCCTAACCCAGCTAATACTAACCCTAAGTGGCTAAAAAAACTGTAGCCCTAACCCTAACCTCCAGCTACGAGTGACGAAAAACACTGTAACCCTAACCCTAACCTCTGGCTAACTGTGGCTAAAAGCCATAACCCTAACCCTAACCCAGCTAATACTAACCCTAAGTGGCTAAAAAAAACTGTAACCCTAACCCTAACCTCCAGCTACAAGTGACGAAAAACACTGTAACCCTAACCCTAACCTCTGGCTAACTGTGGCTAAAAGCCATAACCCTAACCCTAACCCAGCTAATACTAACCCTAAGTGGCTAAAAAAACTGTAACCCTAACCCTAACCTCCAGCTACAAGTGACGAAAAACACTGTAACCCTAACCCTAACCTCTGGCTAACTGTGGCTAAAAGTCATAACCCTAACACTAACCCAGCTAATACTAACCCTAAGTGGCTAAAAAAAACTGTAACCCTAACCTCCAGCTACAAGTGGACGAAAAACACTGTAACCCTAACCCTAACCTTTGGCTAAAAGCCATAACCCTAACCCTAACCCAGCTAATACTAACCCTAAGTGGCTAAAAAAACTGTAACCCTAACCCTAACCTCCAGCTACAAGTGACGAAAAACACTGTAACCCTAACCCTAACCTCTGGCTAACTGTGGCTAAAAGCCATAACCCTAACCCTAACCCAGCTAATACTAACCCTAAGTGGCTAAAAAAACTGTAACCCTAACCCTAACCTCCAGCTACAAGTGACGAAAAACACTGTAACCCTAACCCTAACCTCCAGCTTTTTTTGCTACTTGTAGCTGGAGTCAGGGTTAGGGTTGCATTTTTTAAGCTAACCATCATTTTTTATAATATTCATCCAAAAATGGAGAAACTCAGCTCAAAAGTTAAGACAAAAAACTTTATTGATTCAGTTCCAGACAACAACAACAGAGTTTTTGACCACATGGAGACATATTTTATTCTCTCACCTCACATTTAATACAGTGATGAGCACTTATGGAGATATGCTTCAGTCTTATACATCACTAAACATCTTGAACAACATTTAACTACTTTTGTTGTCCTCTTCAGTTGATGTGGTCTTCTCCTCCTGCAGGGACAGAACATGGTCATCTATGAAATTCTTGGACCATTTTTTATGCGTTACTATATTACAACATGTTTGACCGTTTTTGATGCCATACTATACTATGACATTTTTTCACATTTTTTGATGCCTCACTATACTAGGACATTTTTTCACATTTTTTGACTCCTTGCTATACTATGACATTTTTTGGCTGTTTTTGACACCTTAGTATACTGTGAACATTTTTTGACCATTTTTGATGCCTTACTATACTATGACATTTTTTCACGTTTTTGA